>NT_177056.1:246050-267437 GCF_000188095.3 Bombus impatiens
CGACCGCCAATACCCTGTTTTCATTAGAGCCCCTCGTCAACAAGCATCCGTCTGAAACTTCCAACCGTCGAGAAACGATCCACCCTACCGCCTCGCGATTCCATCCCGTTCGTCAGAAGCCAAGCCTACGGGAGGATCCTGTTTCACCCTCGACTCGCTTTCGTCCTGTGGTTTGCCCGTTCACCAAAGCGTAGCTCTCGTTGGTTCATGGTGTCCTGGTAATTCCCGATGGGATCGATAGCTTGCGTGACAGTGGTCTGGGTGAATCCGATCGAACGAACCCCTTCTCCGTTACCGGCTTTGAAAAGGGGTTGAGAAAGGGGTGGATCGATCGGAAATAGGAAAAGATTCTCGTGGAACGGACAGCTTTGATTCTGTTCATTGGGAGTATGAGGATGGCTGTTAGGGGTTGATCGTGCACCTGTTAAGGGCTGTGTCGGTCGATAGGGTCGCTTTATTGGACGGTTCGAGTAGGATTCGGAATGTTTCGGGCGAATTTATCGGTTCACGAAGTGAGAGGGGTTGAGTTTCTTCGACTTTACGTTCATTTACATTCCGTTTACGTTCATTACGTTACGTTAATTCACCGCCACGTACCAACTTTACATTTTATTATATCGTTTTCTTACGTCGTATTTAGGCGACGTGCAAAATTTATCGAGATAAGGTTGTTCGCCGGCAAGTTGCAGCTATCTGTTTTAGCTGTACGAGTACCTTCGTTCGCCACTGTAATTAGCGCGTGTTGCTTTTTGATTTATAGAACCGATCGTTAGGTTTCTGATCGATCGATTCGCGCGATATTCGATGCGAAGTAGACGGATATACTTTGCTCGTGGGGGACAAAATGGCCGTGAGCCAAGGTTTTCGGTCGTTCTTCTCTTCCTTCCACTGTTACCCTGATCGTTTCTGATTCGATCGGCTATCTTCGTACGTCTCCGTTCGTTCCTCACCGTTGGTGGGGCTAATTTTATTCCACTCGATCGATCGTAGCGTACCGGAACAAGCGTGGAAATCACGTAAAAACGAGACATCGTGCGAGACGGACGAACGCGTTCAATTCCACGCAGTTCAGCGATATGCACCTTTTATGCTACCTCGATAGCTTGCAACTTTTACGTACATAACGTCGCGTCAACTGGCACCTATGTAGTTATCGGCGAAGACAACGTGACGAGAGAGGGAGAGAGAAAAATTAAATAACCGTTTGTTTCCTGAAAGTATTAGGCGAGATTATTTCGCCAAGATGCAAATTTCGGCAAGATTAGTCGGCTCTTAGTCATTCGCATAGAAAACGGGTAAAAATCGGCAGTCTAACGATTACAACTTTTCGACTTACCAGTGATCCTTCCAAGTTTATGATCGTATGTCTGCCTTAAAGTATATCCGATATAGCCGCAAGTATGCGCGCCAAGACTGTGCCCTATGCAGTGTATCCTCGTGGAATCCACTCGTCCAACTTCGATCAACTGATAAGCCAAACGAGCCGTCATCGCACCTACCAATCTTGTGTTGGCCACAGCTTGCGTGTATGGTGGACCCGCTCCACCGATCCAATTCACGATCACCACGTTGCTGTCTTCCTTGGTTAATAATTCCTCCATCGTTCTCTGTAGAAAAATTGATCGTAACTCGAATCTCGTTTGAAGACGCGGCATTTTTTCGCCATGGAAATCGTCGGTTGTTCGATGAATGGCTTAAAGCCGTAGAAAGCAACGGCGAATGCTTCGATCGAACAACATACGATATTATCTTTTCGAATAAACTTCGAGTTTCAAACTGAAAAATTTGGATTGTTCGTTTGTACAACAAATACATGGAGATATCGATAGACTCGCTAGAACTTGAAACGAGGAAAACCTATTTGATCAAGTACTTACCAAAACCCACGTTTTGTCGCCGTTGTCGAGAAAGCCATGAACGATCAAATAAAGGTTCTTATCGTTTCTAAGGGGCGCCCCGCGAATAGTTTCGTATTTATCGATTTTGAGCTCGCGTGGTTGTGCCTTATTATCTCGAGTGTAAAGCATGTAACGTGGATTTATGCTGTCCGGGCGAGCCGGAAACGTGGAGACTGGTCTGTTCTCTCCGGACCATGGCGAACCGATGTAGAAGCAGCCGTACGGATCGAAACATCGCCACATGTACCATTCTATCGAGAAACAAAGGAAACGGATACAAGGAAAAGCCTCCGAAACGCGTCGATTCTTTAACCTTAACAACTATATATATATATATAAGATTCTTAATAATAATAATAAAAAAAAAAGCAAAGCACGAAGAAATCGTTGTTTGGTACGCGTGATTTTTCTTCTCAATTTTATCTCTAACGCTTTCTTAAGACGCTACGAAATCTTTTTTGCCGCTAAAATTAGAGTAAAATTGGAGTATCGAAACTAAAGGATCGCGGCGGAGATAACACGTAAGTATTTGCACGTGCGTGTACGGAAGTGACGTTTAACATCGGTAACGATCAAATATCGGACGAAATCGTACGAAATTTATGGAAAGTCGAGCGATCCATCGAGTTTGAAATCGATTCTTATCAAAGATCGAAAAGTCAAATTTCCCGTTCCTTTATCTACTAGAAACATGGCCGTGACTATTTTAAATATCTGTCCATCCAACACAAGATGACGTCATTTACAATAGATCAATGTTTTAGCAACATCGTCAAAGGTTATCTCCGAGTGTTAACTCGTTATCTGTGCGCGCTATCAGTTCCTCGAAGGCTTCGCCACTGTTTTGTCTTCGAACTGGATTAACGATTAGCGTGTATGCATACGTATACAGTGTGCACAGCGCATACAGTCGCGACAATAGGCACGTCACTTTCGATCGAAAGTATGTTCGATTACGTTGGAATATTTTTATTACAATATCCGGTAACTCGTATCGATTCCCAGTGACGATTGATATTTTTAGAAAATTGTCGCTCCTACTATAAATTCTCTCGCCTCGATAACGATACCGCGCCGCCACGACATCCAAAGTCTCTCGCGTTTTTATCGCGATTTGCGCGAAATTGGAAAATTTCCTCGTTTACCTGAAATTATTTTATTATTTTATTATTTTATTATTTCAGGTAGTCTAAAAAGTCTATTTCACGAATCGGCGAATCACAAAATCCTAATTTTTGTCATTCTTCGAACAACTTTCTTCGTACTTAGCCTTTTAAAGTTTCGATGTTAAAACAACGTTGAAACGATATTAGTAAAGTTAGCAAAGACGAGTTAAAAGACGAATTTCACACGTATGTCGATGTTCTAGAAAATTAGCTACATCGTAGAAAGATAATTGCCAAGGCAGAAAGAACGAACAGAAATTCGTAATAATCTTAGAGGCAACGATAAAAATAGAAAGCGATTGGGAAAGTTAACAGATCAAGACGTCGATTTAGATTGTTATTTTGTTGCAAGTTTACGTCTGCTATGAGTAATTATATCGCGTTCTGGATATCTACTGACGCAAAAGATCCAGACAAATCACGTGACGAGACATATTAATGCGAGGGATGATAATTTCGACGAGTTTCATCTTCGCGAGAATTATTTACCGTTTTTAGAGATGAGCTCATTATCGTCGAGATTTCGCAAACCGACACTTCCCTTTTTCAAAATAATACAAAACTCGACGTTAATAAAGAAAAGTTCCAATGTACTCACGATCGTCAAAATCAAATTGGTTTTCTCGTTCTTCCGGTGATAACGTGGTCGTCGTTACGTTCGTGTTGTCGATAATGTTCTCACCAAGCTCGGAACCCACTTTTTCAGGTAACGTGGCGATCATGTTGGCGGTGTACGCGAGTAGCATCATCGTCCCGTTCACGAACGACATTTTGTACAGTCACGCAACTCTACATAACAATAAACTCGAGCACACAATTTAAATCACTGCCTATCTACGAGCAATGTTACCTATCGATGCTTAATGCGACTTCGAGTTCCAACACTTTGCCGCACAGTCACCAGACATTTTTCCAAACGTATTCTTCCTCTTCTTTCTTCATGTTACCAGATATTTACAACGATTCCAATGTCTCGCGATCGTGTTCCGATTCTACTTGAGAAAGATCGTCGAATCGCACTGCACAAACTTAAAAATTCGTAAATCCATGCGTCAAACTCGAAACGAACGAAGCGAAGTTGGCGAAATTCTAAACACGATCCTTTGAAAATTTTGTCATTGAACAAAGTCTCTCTTCTAGAACTAAGGAACTCCCGTTCCGGCGTATCCGATCTTCCCAGCTGATACGTACGATTGTTCGTTACACGTATTATATGTATCAAATGTATATAGAATTGCGTGCCAGCAATGGTATTCGATGAAAAATCGATTGACGCAAAATGCCGATAGGTGGCCGTCGGCCGGAAACGATAATTTATTAAAAAATAAAATTTCCTGCGCGTCGATATCGAAGTCTCTCGATACAAATTGTTCTTGCATTAATTAACGATGCTTTCGTTCGATATTTGATTTATGATTCTAATCAAACGTGACCTTGATCTTCTTAGGCAAACTCGCTCCAATCGAGTTCATCAACGTCACTGATTTTTTCCAGTACCGATCTTCTGTATCGTACATGCAGTATTGCCGATTTCTTGGAAAATGTCGACGACGTTCTCTGAAAACAGTTGCCAATTTGTTATTTCGCCAAGCATGGATAAATAGATATTACCGCTGTGTAACAACTTCGATCCTTAGAAACAGGAACGTTCGCTTTTTCTCGGTATGAAACGTTTACCGTTTATTTGCCAAATCGTATCTTTTGCGAAACTGTAATGTGTATTCGCGGAATACGTCATAGATTAATAATGGCATAGTAATACTTTTAATAACGTAAGAATAACGATAATAGCGTAATATCGCTATTCCATAGAAGATAAGTTGACGTCACAAATATGAACAAAATTCAAATCGGATATTGCGATCGTTCAAATTTCTAAAGGAAACGAATTTTTACCTTAGAAGCAGTAAATACTTCCTCTTACCTTGAGAAATGTGGAAATCAGCGCAAGGCTCTCGATGAAGAATCGTTTAAGAATTTAGTTCAACGTCGAGAGTAACTAACTGGTCCGTTCGAGGGTACAAAGTCACGGACAATCGACTCGTGTGTAACGGAGGAACGAAGACGAGTTCGGCGTTCGAGCAGGCAACGCGCACTAATCACTAAAAATGTGTACAGCTCCGTTTTATCGCGCCCCACTCTCTCTCTCTCTCTCTCTCTCGATGTCTCGCCGATCTGCTCTCCTCGGTTAGCTCGATGACAAAGTCTTGGAGGGAGCTTCCTCGCGGAACCGGACAAGCCACTCTACTCTCTTAATCCGTTGCAAGAGGGTTGCTTTATTGTTCGTGGCTCGTGAATGTGTTTCCAGGAATTCAAAGTTTTGCGCAACGTTTTAGCAAAACCGTCCAAGATTATGATTTGACGCGTACATATTTGTACGTGCATGTACATTAACGTATTCCATAAATTACGAGGAGAAAATAATTAGCGTCGATAATTTATTCGTTATTTTTATTCGATACTCTCGATGGGAATAAATAACGATTTAAGTTCGTCGTCGTTCGGAAGGTTTTACGTAGACTTCCAGACGTACGTGACAGTTTGGCTGGTTTATGGATTGTAAACAAACGACTCTTTCTTCGCTGAGATGTTGTGGAAGAACACGCAGTCCGCTGAATCGCCCCCCTCTTCTATTTCGCGGCTAATTAAGACCGATGAAAGGCGGTCGGCCGAGTCTAGCAATTTGCGTTGATTCGACGGCTTGTGCAGCTTCGTGATGTCGGAACTGCTTCGAACGATGCTCTCGTCGCGAAAGATTACGCTGGAATACCAGCGAAAAAACACGTCCGTATAAAAGATTCCGCAGTCCGAATACTTTATCCGCAAACTACAACGAGCCACCTAAGAGTCGATAAGTTGAACGATACGGTGAAACGTGGTCGAACAGCTGCGAGACAAAAATTCTCTCTACCATTGAAAAGGCTTCTAGGGAAACCAGTGAATGAACGTGGCGAGCGATCGATAAACACGTGGCTGGAGGAACGTCATGGATCGATAGGGGTTCCTTTTAAGCAATTGCCCCTGGTAAGTTGAAACCAATGCGTCTAACATCCCCCACTGTGCAACCCCTGTGTAGAAAACAGTAACCTTCTACGCTCTTATACGTTCCTAAAACTCGACACCCCACAGATGTTTCTCGTGTTTGCTCGAGGGATGTTGCGAAACCACCCTAAGTATAGCGGCGAACTTTCTGTACGTTCATGAGAGCTTGGTAAGCGAATCGTACGAGGGTTGCATCGTGATTGCTCTGAAACCTGTGAATGACACTTCTGTCGGGGTTGTCAGAAAATTTGAACTACTACCTTTTCTATAGGGGCGCTTTCGCGAGGGACGAAGGACGGGGGATAACGGCCTTCGAAACGGATGGTTCAGGTTGCTAGACGTAGAGAAGGTCGCGATTAAAAGGAGTTGCACGGTGTTTTTCATTGCTTTTTTTTGCGATTTATGAATTGCATAATGTTTTTTTTACCGTCCATCTTTTGCTTCCTGGGTTTTTATCGGGTTTCTTTTATTTTAGCGGGGTTAGATAGAGACCGTGCTACGTACGGTTTCCGCCGAGTTTAAACCAAACTACGCGCGATAAGATATCAAATAAAATTGACAAACGCTCATTGTTTCTTATTTAATCGATAAGCACGACTAAGCTCGTGTTATATCATTTCCTACTACAAAAATAAACTTTCCAAATTACCTCGTTCTATCTAATCTCATGCACTTTTTTTTATCGAATATTATACAAATGTATAAAATAAATGTGTAAAATACGCGTGTGTACGGACACGTGTCAGAAACGGATTTGGATATCTTTGGTGCGCTAACGAAAACACGCGAGTATAGGCGTATAGATGGAAGGAAACATGGCTGAGAGTCGAATACACTCGGTTCTGAGACGAAGGGGCCTTCAGGACCCTTAGAACGCTCCTTCTAACCCCTGTTACCCTGTTACATCGCCCTATCGGATCCCCATTCATTTACGCGAGTATTCGTAACAGGATATCCCTGCAGGATACGAACGAAAGTGCACACCGTTTTAGAAAGTAAATTATTTTCTTTGGCTCCATGAGCCGATATTCGATCGTTCCAACAATCTGGATGTATAGAAAAATGATCGTATAATTAATAACCAAGGTTTCGCTAGATTGTGGTTAGGACGAGATAACTTTTCGCACCTAGGTAATCGAAAATTGACAACGTATCCCCAATTCTCAGAATTTTATCGACACTTTCGATTTGAACCCTCTGTCGATTTTTGTACGTACGCGACGAGTTCGAAAAAGGAACGTTATCGAAAGAGTGGAAAATTTCAGATAACACCTTGACCTATGATTTTTATTGTAACATATTGTCCGCTGATACGCCGACGAACGTTCATCGTAATAAATCGTGTCGTAAACTCTACCAAAGTTGTTCTTATTTTTACGTAGATAAGCTTGCGATAGAGACCAGGAAAAGATCAAGAATAAAAGGTATTATAAAGATAGGGAAACGAAGCGTGATTGCACACGGAAGAAAATATTGAAAAATCGATCGTTCAATCTTTAATAAACGTACGCTAATTTACCCCTTATTCGATTTTTATATGAAACTTAATATATTTTATGGAATTTAACAATACTGTAATTAATTTAACAATACTGATCGTAATACTCTTTCGTTCTTGTGTCAAATTTGCTAAATCTCGTACCCTTGTCCTACTGCAAATACTTTTAACACCCTACCTTTATCTAATAGCTAAGAAACGCTAGTTTACAATTGTTTTAGTTCACTCGCAAGCAGTACGTCTACGTGTAACGATATAAAGATATTTCAATTGCTATTTGAACAAAGAACGAATAAAGATAATAGATATAAAATTAAAAGAATTCGTAATTCGATTAAAACTACAAAAGTTCGGAACATCTGCGTTATTCGCTCAACTATCGATCGTCGTTCTCCAGGAAGTAGGTAAGCAAGTTACTCCCTTAAATTCACTTTGAGTCCTCCGTGGGTTCATAAAGCCCTGTTCTCAATACCGACACGTGTCCGTTCAGTGTCGCGTAGAGCGTTTCACGTATACTGTCTTGAACATGTAACGACACAACGCGACAAGTACGAATTTGGTCGTAACGAATCTCCTGAACATCGCTAAATTCTGAATTGAACCTTTTCCTATCAAACTAATAGTTCATATATATACGGTTATTGATCGCGTAAACAATGTAATTAATATCGATTACTAACTGTAGAAGATTTATATCTCAAGTGGTTGTCGTACAGCGACAAAACCGATCGATCGAACAACAACAACACGACGTCGAACGATATCACGATATAGAAAAAAAGTGCAAATTTTGATGCGACATTTAGGGCTGAAAAAGTTCGTACGATGCAAGTGACACGTAGAAATACAGAAAATGTGCAACACGTAGTAAATCGTTCTTATTTTTTAATCGTCGAAACGAGTTTCTATTTGGATCCTGTTTCTTTGCTAGCTTTTATAAAGATACAAATTTCTATTCAATTTGGACTGTCCGGGGTCTGCACGTTTGATCGTAAATGCTTAAAAAATGGTAGAATTTCTATGGTTGTTGGTGCAGCGCCATGTTTTGGACCACGGCCATTGCTCTGTGGCCCTTTTGGTGGAAATCACGTGACAGTGACCACGGTCAGGGTCCCTAAAAGACTTGTCGTCGTCTTCTAACATCCTGTGAACTCGGCCCTTTGTGAAACGTCCCCAAAGGGTTAAATAATTCCGCCTAATTTCACGATCGGTTACATCGTACGCGCCCTTTATCGAAATTGTCGTCCGAATACGAAAGGGAAGTCGACTGGTGACACTGACTAGGAGAACATGCCTTCGCATCGGTGTCCTCGGCCAGCTATGGAACGCCGTAATTGTCCGAGCAACCCTTCTAACTGGCAGACGAGTAAAAACTTTGTTAAAATTTATATCGATTACATTAATATTAATTTTCGATTAATGAAAACTTTCTGTTAATTCTTCGAATTGTTGCAGGTGGCCGTAGTTCGCTTGTAAAATTGATAATACAACGATCGATTATAATAATCGATAATGCAATAACAATTGGATAATTCCGCCACCGACGGCCATTTAGCTTCGAACAATTGAGAAAAAGTTTTATCGTTCAATGTCATTTTTTTTTCAAACACGCGGTACGTTAATTTATTTCTTCGGGCGATCGTTTCTGCTATTTTACGCGTTTATCGTATCCGTTCGCGTGTTTAAAATCTCGTTGTCGTAGCCGTTCACCGCCAGTTCGTTGAGTTACGGGATGATTGACTGCAACCTGTAATTGGTCATTTACAAGGTTTTCCGTCTAAGATATTCTCAAAGCTCAGGAAAAAGTAGCGAGGCCCTGGCTGTAGAATATACAAGTATCTTCTTCTCTTTCTTACTATCCATATATTTGTCTGTATCTGTCTTACGTCGAGGGAAGTTGTTGCGGATCGTGTCCTTTTGCAGGATTCTCAAAGGGCCACGGCGAGATGAAACGCAACCAGTGCTTTCCTCATGGTTTCCTAGTAAAAGTGCGTAGGCGTATGCCCTTTAGGGACCAACAGTCCTCGTTTTCCCATAAAAGGGCTTCCTTGTCCTCCGACGGCGTCCCATTCGATTTTCGGCCAGCCTCTCGTCTTCGTTTTATACGTTCCTGCTTCCAAAGTTTGTATTTGACTCGTTATAACGTAAAACACTAACTAGCCTTCGAATCTTTTCACATCTTCGAACTTGCATAATCGTTACAAACTTAGTTACAGTACAAGTACGCATCGGATTAACGAAATACCTGTGAAACGTACAAAATTCAAATTCAAAAATTCAAAGATAGCGTTTAGCCGATCACACGAATCTCCACCTAAGTTCCGTTTCTTTGACTGCGTTTATACAAATTTTCCTGATTCTGATTAAAAGCCGGCGAAAAAGATTAATTAACGAAAATTTAAAAATCTAAATCTGTTTCGTTTAAAAATATCAACGAATTAAGAGAAATAAACGAAACAAATCGATAAATAATTTCTAACGTCTTCCCATTTCCTACGAGTATTTGAAACGCGTTTGTAGGATTATTGCGCGCTCAGCAGAGAAAGAGAACGTTAATGGAGAGTCAGCTTCGTTTCTATAACGGAGGGTGATTTACTTGCGCCTGATTATGAGCGTAGAGGGGATGGAGGGCTCGTTTAACTTCGATCCGGCCACAATTTTTTTTCCGCCGACTTCCGGAAGCTTCGACCAGGAAACCATGAACCGATGGCACTCGTCCGACAATTGGTCACGCGCATTAACATATCATTTTCCATGATCGATATTTCCTTGTGTACACGTACATGAACCAAATACGCAGCGTTCAATTACATTTCGTTCAATACACGTCGCGATATTTACGTTACATTTATTTAACGATAACGATGGTTCCGTTATTTACAGATATCCACGACTAAACAAAATTTTAATAATTGTATACAATAATTATATTTAGAAATAGTGAGAGCAACAATTTGTAAAGTTATCGTATTTTATCGTCGAAGCACGTAAAATTCCAGACTATGGAACTTAATTTAACTTCAATGGAAAATTGGATTTTTTAATAGGAACAACATATGCCCGTGCAATAAAATAGTTTTCGTACGGAACGAAGACTGCGCGTGTTAAGTACACGAACAAACGTGGTGAAAATCGCTGAGCCATTTTTTTTCTCACTGTTTGGAATATCGTGGAATCAGGAAATCATAGAGACGCCAAAGTCGGTCAGGAATGGTGTCCCGCGCAGGAAGTGGCCTGTCGTGACATTGGCCAAAAGGACGTAAAACCCATCATAAAAAGCGTTCGCCTGGTAGGGAAACAAGACAACTCGCACAGTAGTCAACGGTATTAGGGAACCATGGGTTTCTAAGGTTTTATTATTTCCGAGTAAGATGCTCTCTAATCGTAAGTAGAATAAGAATACGGATTCCGTTGTAATCTATACGAGTACGTATTTGGACGTTAAGTATAACAACTTTTTAATTGTTTTATTAAAGGTCTGTTAATTCGTTCGTAGTCATACGTGTTTCGTTATACAAAGTACGATATTTGTTAGAGTATCGCAGTAATAACAGCGACGAGTAGGTATCTTCGTATCGGATCGTTCCATGAGATACCCGGTCGTTGCTTTTCGTATACTAAATAAAGATAAACAATTTCCTCTTGGCGATCGATCAGCGCTGAATTTTCTCTACTTTTACAATTCGCTATCCTTCTCTATTAAGTTTTCAATTGCAAATTGTTTAAAACACCGATAGTAATAACCGTCGTTGTTTGAAACTAAACTCTGAAAAAAAGCCGCGTTACTATCCCGACCCAGTATGCGAGAACAACCTACTTGGCCATCTGCTCGTTACCGTGTTACGCTTCCTCCTAACCTTCGCTCGAATTCGCCTGATAAACGCTACCAAGCGCAACCAGGAAGTCACCGTGCCAGGCGTCGTCGCTCGACTCGGAATTAAAACGCGATTGTCTGACCTCCAACAAGCTCATGTCGTCCTAATACCGTTGACATCTGCGCGATTTATCTTTCTTCAGCCGGGACAAATTGAATTTACCTCGCGGCAGGGTGGGGCTCGTCCGTCATTCTTCCGACTTATACGGCCGCTATATACGGCTTCATACTCTCCTGATAGTGCGTGTGCTCGCACTATAAAAACAAAACCACGTCGAACATGCCACGACAGGTGAATCGAGGGAACGTGCGTGCACACGGGTGGACAGGTGTCCGGCGAGCGTGTATGAAATCGACGACAAACGTCAATGCCGATGAACGCTGGCGCCTTTCAGGGGACCAGAAGGTTGCCTTGCTGGAATATAGTGAACTGGTTTCGCGTTATGCTCGCCTGTTGACGCTCGTGTCTATTCGTCTCTGTCCGTGCGACAAGCGAGCATAATTTACGAGGTCCGCGACCTCCGTATCTGCCGTCCTAGTAGCCGGGAATGAGGCGCTAAAGCGAGGAACGTGGCTGTAAAATGGAGGAGGATTAAGCGTTCTTCGAGAACAGAAGATCATGACGTGCAGAGACTCGTGGGTTAACGCGGACTTGAACAACACAGCAGCACCTATTAACGCGGCACGTATTATTACGGCACACGGTTATTTACATATGTAAGCGTATCCTCTTTAAAATCGGACATTTCGTACGAAAATCGATTTTAGTACGACGTAATCGAAAACGAAAGCAAAATGTTTCAAGTTCAGAGACGTAAGTGCTTTACGAACGGCTGTCGAGTTGACGATGTTTCGTCAAAAACCAAATCAAACGTACATAGCGATGTATCTTCGGCACTCTGCCATTGTGATTGATAATACTGGTTTAATGAGGAAGCACGAGCACGAAGACAAGATGTTGATGGGAAGATGACACAAAAAAGATGGCAATATACAAGAATAATCGCAGAATACGCGAAACAACGAAAAGTATGTAAGTACTCGCGTAAGACGTTAGGCTTTCTTACTCAACGCGAAAATTGCCATGGTATCCTGCTACGATCGTCGTCGAATCAATCACCAGCAATGATGACAGCCGAACACCGTTAAGTATCAGGACTCTATAAACGGCGAGTAATTTGCAGAAACCAGGTGCAAGGAGTGAATGATCACGGTGGAGTTAACATTCGAAAGGAACAAACGAGACAAGAAATCATTTTCACGTATGTACGAACAAAACGCTTCTATTCGTCGACTTACCGAACCACGATCGATATTACATATTCGTTCAGCGGCACCGTGTCATCATCGTGTTACCACTGAATGGTAACGGTATAATCGGCGCAAACGACTTTAACGTTTCCAATTCATCGAACATAGGCGCAAAACGCAACGTGGAGGAGCGTCTCGTCCGAACACGACGCAAACGAGTCGAAAGTGGTGTGTCTTGGGACGAACCAAGAAAGCTGAGAATAATGGAGCAACTCCTCTACGAGACAGGGTAATATGAGACGTAGAAATCCGTTCGATGGCGAAGGAAAACCAGCAGCCGCGACAATTCGTAGAGAACAAAAGAATGTTGGGGTGCTGTAACAGGACAGCATGTTCGGAACACCACTTGTCACCATCGATCCGTCACATTTGCGTGTGACAGTGCCTCGTTGCTATATAATAATTCCCGTCGTCTACCCATCGAACCCCGATGCTTTTCTTTTTCTCCGTCTTGAACTTGGTTTCTAATCGATCTTTTACTCTTTGAGAAATCTCTAGACGTATTTATACTCCGGGACATTTCAAAATACTGTATTACGTGTACGAGGCTCGGCCAAAGATAAATCGAACTTTGTTCGTAACTTCATATTTCGGTAAATTTAAAAAAAAAAAAGAAAAGAAAAAAGGAAAACAAACAATTTTCCATGTATGTTCTTTTCTATGTATTTCTTTTCCATGTATGTTCCGCTCTCTTTTATCCTTCGTCACTAGATTGGTAATTTCTTCATTCCAGTAGAAAGTGGAGGGCTGGGCCAGAAGCACACGAATTATTCTACTTCCTCGGTGCTGTTGAAGGAACGTTGTCCGCCGAACGTCCTTTTAACCGGACGCAATTTCACGCAACTTTAACTCCTTTCGAACGATCGAACCTACATATTGCAATTTATGCAACGTTTCGGTAGATTTTGCGCCCTCGATGGATAAAACCTTTTTTTTTTACTACCGAAAGACGGTACCGCTTCCTCGCTCGTTGCGTTATCGATCCTCGTACTACGGTAAAATGGTACGGTAAACTACCATAAAATGGTTAATTTGTTCCGTGTTGTAATGTGTTACAACCTCTTTCACGCCGATCACACTCCTTGACAACGCTGACGACACTCTTCGACAACCCTGACAACGCTAAAAGCTCTCTGGCAACGCTAAAGCTCCGCTGGCAACTCAAGCCCCTGAACTCGCTACTAACGGCTACCTTTTATACCCTGGCTCCGGTATACATGGCACATGTCCCATGATCAAATAGACCCTCTTAATTACCCACGGTTTTTCCCGATAATACACTATATACCTGGTACGTACATGTCCCATGGTCAAATAGATCCTCTTAATTACTCAGAGGTTTCTCCCGATACTACAGTACCGTATGATATATCTATAAATCCGCAACTGTATTCGTATATCGTACTGCCATCCGCGATAAGCTTCTTGCGTGAAACAAGCGTATATAGGCTTAATGCTGTAGATGTATGGTTAACGTTCACTTCTAACGACAAATTATACGTTATGTTTGTCATTTTAGGTGGAGGAGCGAATGAATTGGTTGCGCGGGTTCCATGCTTTAAAAGGGGATTCTAATTCCATCGTTTCGCTCGAACGAGTTCGGATAAAAAGGAATGCGGTGACAGCGATCAGGAAGCTATAACGGCGGAGAATCTTGCTCATTCCGCGTGTTCTCTCTTTAGTCGTTGTCCGTCAGACGGAAATTCGTGGCGATCGAGTAGGTTCAGGTTGTTCGTTCCACGCGTTCGCCGGAAATCGTAGGAGACGTACGCGCCGAGAAACGAGAACGGGTTGTGGGCGGTGACGGAACATTCATAGAAACTCTATCCGGCCCTCAGAGAGGCGAGGAGGTCAATCGGCATTTACTTCCCCTTTTACGACTGCGAACAGTCGCTAATTCTGGCCAAACTTTCGTCATCGCGTCGATTGGTCGAACCGTTTCACCGATTCTCTCTCCTTCTCTTTTGTTTCCAGCGGCACAAAGCGAAGTTCTTCCAAAAGTTCTTCCCGGAATTTCATAACGTCGAATAACGTTTTATCGGATACTATTTATCGTAATTACTATACATCTGTTTAATGACAAGGCCAATTTCTATCATTTATATTTTTACGTATTTCAGGATTTTTCAATTACTAATCGCTCGTATAAAACGTGCCGCAGGCGATCTCCGAAGGAAAATAGAAATAACGTTCGCATCCCCTTTGTTCCCCAAACGTATAGGGGAAAATGTTACTACCACCTATCGCCCTATGTATTCCTAGCAACTTTCTCAATTTCTCTTTGTTCGCGAAATATCGTTATAGCCCGTTATACACTTTGATTAACTCCCTTTGTACCTCGTTCTATAACGTCAAAGGAAATTACGTTTTACCTAAATCAAAAAGCGTTTCTCTCCGAACCCGATATAATCTCTGTACCGCCTCGGTACTCCATCGACTTAACACGAATACAGCGAACCATTCGAGAGCCGTTATACCAAACAAACGAAACAACTTGGCACAATCACCGACACTTTAATTCTTTCTTACGAACGAGTTTAACGATTCGATAAGAGTCAAATAGTTCCGCTAATCTCCGATAACCGTCGCTGCCTACTTATCGAAGCACCGGCAATCGATCGATCGAAGCGTTTGCATAATTCGTCCCACGCGACCATCGGCCGTAATTACGATCGAACCACGTACACGTTTTCGCGCGAGCACGTTACATTACATAAACAACGCGACGGTGTCAAGAAAAAAAAAAGGCGATTCCACTTTTTTCGACACCAGGACGCCATAGGCGCGTCTCGGTGGTTCGGTGATCAGGTGGAATACCTCGTGCGGTTTCCAATCAATCGGCGGCTTCCGGTGCTATCAGAGGAGCATAAGTGGGCCGGGAAAACCGAACTTTCCTATCGTTCCGCGAGAAAAACGTGCGTGTCGCCGATGCGTCGCTCCTGATAGACGGCGACGCGGCCAAGACTTTTACGAACCGGAAAAGAAATCGCGGTAAGGAGATGCCGTCGTCGATCCGACGACGAATCATCCCGTATTCACATATGTGAATGGCGGCGCGACTTCGTTCGAAGGAAAGGGTTAGTCGTCCAAGTGCTTCGAGTCACACATCGCGACAGGGCCGACATAACAGCGAGAGAGGTGCCCTGATATTCGTCTGGTCGTTCACCTCATACACCTTTCGAGCGGACACGTGCACTGGACACCAGTGGCGTAAAAGGGATTAGCGAGGAGACTCGTGAAATTCGAGATTCGAAAGAGAGCAACGAGACGCGTTAATTGGATGACGAATAAGGAATTCATCTAGATATCAGCGAGGTGTAGTTAGGCTTTCGTTCCGCAGAGTCTCCGGCGAATGTTTGTCTCTGGGTTTAGGGAGCGTTTGAAATTTGATTTCAACCTACGTGTGTATATCATCCGCGGTCTATCCGTAACTAAAGACACGTAAAGGTATGTTTGATCGACGAACTTAGCTTCCGAGATCTCGAGTAACGCTCAGCGGCTCACAATGAAGGGACATATGAGTATTGTCTATGTATGACATCTGTCGGTTACGTTTGTCGGAAAACTCTAATAAATCTTATCTTATAAGGCACACACGCGAGGAAATAGAAACAGCGGGCAGTATCGAATTTGTATTAAATAACAACGCGTAGCAATATGCTTGCCAGGAGTGCACCATGTTCCGCTTCGTGGAAACGCTCTTTGCCGACGTACCAGGCGTGCCAAGCCGGAATCATCGCTTGTCAAAACTGTCCGTTAACGCATCAGATCGATGGCATCATAACTCGACTAAGGAATAGGGCACGATACACGTTGAGGAGTTGTAGCGAATGCACACACGTGAGTAGGGGTCACCACCAGCTAAGCGCACCTAAGAAATGCCAACGTTCGGGTCAAGTCAGATGGAGGAAGGGTCTCGTTCTGATCGTTCCGATAATCGAAAGGGCTATCGGCAGTCTATTGGTTTGATCCCCCTGTCCCAGGCTAACAGAAGTTGGCTGGCAGTCGTACGAAATTCCTACGATCTTCCATGTGTCGGTACCATAGTCTGTACTCGACGGTCACCAGGTTAGTCACGACAGAAGCACGGTTTTCGAAAGCGTGTCACGCGATTCGTCGGCGATTAGCCGACGCAGTAGTAGCACAGAGTGCATTCAACGTTTCTACGTGTCCACAGAGCCGGTCTGCTCTGGATGATGGAACGTCGGACAGCCTACCAATAGGAATAATTTAATCTGGTGCCCGAGGGAAAGGGTTGAATAAAATATATTCACATATTCGAAGTAGGCTGGTATACATCGCGAGAAGGTGTTCTATCGAGGTTGGCACGGGTTATAGCTTTGCCCTTGGGGAGTTATGTTGCTCTGGTGATTCGTCCCGTTCTTCGGAAACTGTCGTTCCGTGGACGAGTCGGAAGGGAGAATGACGACGATAGAGGCTAGGAAAACGGACAGGACGGGAGAGGAAAATTAATGGCGGGTGAAGCGAGGACGCTTGAAGGGATTCGGGTTGTCGTCGTTGGAGAGAAAGGGTTCGCCTCGTCGGGATTCCACCCACGCTTTTTTCACAGGATAACATCCTCGCGAGGAACCCCCGCGGGAAACCATCGGATCGAAGGCCTAGCCTAGGTTAGCGATGAGATTGCCTAGACCGGACCTATCCATCCAACGCGTTTCTCGTTTTCTCTTCGCTTTGTCGCGTAAAACGGTTACAAGCAAATACTTTTCCTGTAATTAGGAAAACGATCTTTTCGAACGCTATAAATTATACGCTGTAAATTTGCTTAAAATTCTCCTTCTATTTGCGATCTACGAATCCGATCTAAACCCATTCCACAGCAGAACAAACATCGATCCTTGATAGAACCGATACTTCCCCTTAAAGTCCCTCTCAACTATCTCTCTCTCTCTCTCTCTCTCTCTCTCTCTCTCTCAAACTTTCCAGCAGTTTCCCAGGCCAGAATCACGACTTCAACCGAGTCAACTCCCCCAGGACCAAGACCCAATTTATACCACCATTCCCACCCCTAAATTCAAAGGGTTTTTAACCTCCTTATCCAGGCCAAGAGACCTCCTACATTCTGATAGCTGCCTAACCAGTGTCACCTGCGGTGTAATTAATATTCATACATACGCCTGGTGAACATGACGTCCCATAGCCGCGTGCCGTTACAAAGTAACGCAAGCAATATCGTGCCGTTATTATCGGCATCTTTCGTTTCAGCATCGAAACGGTCTAAGCTATCCGAGTGAGTAATACTCGTGGCGAAGGGATTTAGGCTAGTTTGTCCGGCGGCAAGTAGCTTCAGTCCACGAGACAGACTCGTGCTATCAGGATACCATGGAAAGGCCAGCTGATTATTGGATGACACACAAAAGTGCTAGGGGAACATAAATTACGTGATTTTCCATGGAGTTAAACATTTACGATGATTAACGTGTCAATAAAGAGACGATCAACGATGGTTTTAGACAATACAAGAGTAAACAAGACGATCAGGGGAGGAGGAACGACGAGGAGATGGTTTGGACAGCGAATTGGGGTGCGTTACCCCTGGGGCTGGCACCAGTCCGGTTCATTCTCCGCCAGGAGGCGGTTCGGAGGATTAATGGATTGTGTCGTTATGTGTCTCGACCGGGGGGTGGGGGGTGGGATCATTCGAATGGGATGGACGAATGGTGCTCTTTATGGACCCCGTCGGTGCATGTAGATCGCTTTACAATGTTTTCTGAAATATTCCGCGAGGGAAGCTTATTAGCCAATCTACGTCTTCTCCATTTCGTATCACTTGTTATCGCTCTTTGAGAAACTCCATCGCGTTTGGTGGTTTGGTATTGTAATATATACATTATTATATATTATATATTACGAATAATTTATCTTCAATTCATGCCGAACCTTTTGTTATATGATCAATTATATAATTCTATATACCGCATCCCATATATACCGTATATAGGATCATTACGACGAATAGTATCAAGTTGTAAATAATTTATTTCGAACTTCTTCTTTCGCTGAATCCATTATCATCGCGAAACGCAATCTGATTTATATAATTTACTACGTATAATACGTTGTATAATCTATTTTCTTTGACGAACTTTAAATATCTTTATTTCGTAGGTTAATGATATTAGAAAGGATCGTTATACTTTTATCAGTTTCTAGACACTGGATTTCGCGTTTAATCTGGGAGAATCATACATTCTCGCGACAACAGCACGCGTGAAATATTTATGAAGCTGCCATGGAAAGATAGAAGAAACGTTTTACAGATAATAAATGATAATAGAACGTTAGAAAGTGTAATCGTATGTTTCCTTTCATTCTGTGAAATTCACTTCCTGAATCCTCGCCCAGCGAACCTCTCATTTCCTCCATTTATATAACCTGCTTAAACGAGCTCTCTCAATCACGGAATCCGTTCCGTCGTTTATAACATTGTACTACTTCCACGAATTAGTACCTACCAATTAGGACTAACTAACGCAGTGTAATTAAGTCCAGGTTATATAAATCAGCGTTATCATTGTACGAAGCAAGCGTTTCGAGAGTTTCTTCTCTACGGTCAATGATACCGAATGTTTGAAATATATCCAATTCTAGCGCTTTCCTACGTATGTAACGTTCTATGGGTCCATTTTGTACTCCGTCTTGCTAATTTGTGCATTCTATGTGAACATTCGTGAACCTAATTAATTGATATCTAAACGTTACAACAAATACAACGGCGTGGAAATATTTTGTCGTAGCTACTGTATAATCCTTTCCCAATATTTAAATCATACCCCCATGCCCAAAAGCACACACACCCATTCCCCTATTCGTCCACGGATCACGATCGCAGCCGATCGATCAAGCCACATAAAAGTACGTACTATCGAACGATATGGAATTTGATATACCTATCCCGATTAAACGGTGTGTAAATATTACGATAAACACGATAACGTGCTAATATATTTTGTAATCACGGTGCAATATATCGCCGCTATTTCGGAATTTGGAGCTACGAATCTGCAAATTGTACCATATCCATATCCAGAAACGCGTTCAACCGTTCCCCTATTTATCCATAGACGGTCACACCCGATCAACCACATCTGATCGCAACACCAAGTTTAGGGTTAAGAAGGTGCACCTACACAACGTCTTCTGGGCGTACATCAACGACGCCACGCAGATACACCTAACGCCTGGGCGTTTCCGTCTTGGAGCTGCCTTCCATCCAGGAGCAACGTGCTCCGCGTGGCGTCGACCTGTTCGCTCGGACCACCGAAGACCCCGCGGCGGACAAACCGATCTTACGCCGCGGACGATCGGTACGATTTGTACCCGGTGCTCGTCGCCACGAGGTCGTGATTCCGCACCGCCTCTTCGTGTCATGGTTCCGCCCCGCGAGTTTGACGGCCTGCCCTCCGCGGGAGCCGCCCCCGCTCTTTGAACAGGAACACAGAAACGCGAAGGAACCGACCCAGGGACGAGGAGACGGGGAGCTCGAACTCGATGAACTTGGCCTTGGCGCTGGACACAGCCGCCAATGGGAACAGGGGGGATTTTAGTTGCAGTTGCAGCGGCTAGTGAACGAGAGTCTCGGCGACGGACGTTGTTCCGAGGTGATTCAGTGGCTGCAACCACCGATGAAGTTATGTGTTTCTACTCTCGGGTATAGCGTGGATTGGGTACATTGGGTTATTTTACGGATATTTCTCGGAAATTTCTCTCTCAATTTCTTAGACTCGTAAGACGCAAGCACTCTCAATTCATCTCGATTAATAGGATTAATTAATAGGATTCGAGCTTCGAACAGGATACGAAATGTGTTTTAAAAAATATCAAATATCTATATCTATGTGTATATGAATTAATTTTCCCAGATTTGTCGGACCACTGGACACATGTACCACAGTGCAGGAAAGTTGCCACTAGAAAGTTGAAATCGACCCTTCAGGCGGGTCTGGTAGGCCGGCAAATCGACACTGGCATGCGTAAACATAGGCTTCGAAACCCCAAAGAGGTGGAGAGCGCCCTAATGAATCGCGCATGCCGCATTGCGCAACAGTGTTCTCCTTTTCAACAATCCCACTGTTCGTCGATGGGGCAGGCAGGGTAGGAGCATGCGTGAGGGGTTGTAACGTGTGTGCGTTGATATAATCGGTGAATATGCGTTGTGGAGAGCAACTTGGAGGGTGGAGTTGAATGATCTCGATGGCGAATGAAAGCAATTTGGTATTCTACCCGCTAGACTCGTATCTATTCTTCCATTATTGTTCATCGATATCATTCGTTTTCTGCATTTTCTAGTCGTGTTTGCGTATTATGTTACTTTTCACCATATCGTACATCATATACTACGTTTCGTATATTTCGTATATATACAACGAATGCGTACACGTATATCCGTGGAGATAGAAATATTTAGAAAACCGATATACGATAATATAGCTCGTTTCGTGTGTTACCTATCTTGATAAATTTTTCCACTGTCTCTACCATATAACGATCAGAGGGTAAAATTTATGGAAACCCGTGAAAGGGATGCCGACAGCCACGTGGTATGGTTGCACGCGCCTGCGCCTTGATACCGTACGGCGG
>NT_177056.1:268248-276345 GCF_000188095.3 Bombus impatiens
GGGCGAGCCGTTCCTTCAGGATCGCTCGCGAAGAAAGGTGGAGAGGTCGGAGGACAACGGTCGCGCGAGCGGCTGGGTAGGGGACAGATGGTCGCACGAGGTTGGACGAAAGGGCCAAGCGCACGCCAGTCGAAAAAGGGTGCGACCTTCGTTGGCCGAGGCCAGCCCTCGGGGAGACCGCGCCCACGCATTTTCAGCAGGATCGCAGCACTTGGATGGAGCTCGTTTGGCCTTGGAAACTCTCCGCCCGTGTTGGTACACCTCCTGGTCCCACCGAAGGGCCGCCTAGGGCCGAAGAAACTATCCCCACCAAATACTCTTAAGGATATGTTATATCGGCTGTGTAGCTCGTGGCTTGTGGCTCGTGGCTTGTGGCTTGTAGCGGGGGAAAACGGGTTTTTACGGTCATAAGTACAAGTGAAATGGTTCATTCGATCGGAGATAAATCGAAGAAGTGAGATTTTTCATCTTGAGATGGGTATTCCTTTATAATGTCGCATGCGTTTCTAAGCATCTTACGATTTAAATATACGAATCATCGTACAGAATATCGAACACTGATCGATTCGTATTTAGATATTAACGATATCAAAATCGAAAATATTTCCAAGCTGGAAAAATGTGATTTTGCAGATATTCCGGACATCTAAGGGCTGCAGGGGTTGCGAGAGATCGTAAGAATCGTCCTCGCCGAGAATTCTCCTTGAAATACTGCGTGCGTGATTTTTAGTGTTTCTGTTGGTAGGTTTTTGAAGTGATGGGACACGCGGAGAAATTAGCCGTGGATGGGCCGAGTGCGCTTCATTCGCAATGAGTAAAGTGATTTACGAGGAAGGAAGGTGGAGCTCAGCGTGGTTCGATTCGTTAATTGGAAAAGATAGACTTACATAATCTCCGGTCATCCGGTTTCCTAATATTTTATACGATTATTTGTATCTTAACATTTTACATGTTTCGTGTAATTAAACGATTGATATAATTTTGTGCAATTGTTACTACACGTATGTATAACATTTTGAAAATAAACGTGCACTTTGTTTTTCAAGAATCTAGAGAGCTTACCAACTTCCAAGTGTTAAGTATCAAAGTTGAAATATCTCCCATCTTTTTCCTCGCTTCGCTGTTGTTTTAGTCGAAATACTGAAACGTTGTTTCGTCCCATATATATTCATTCCCTTACGCTTTTTCTTCAACGAGGCACATCTACGCATTTTGAACAGGATCTCATCAGATGTTGCAAGGCGAATATAAGATTCTCGAATCATGTACGTTTTGAAGGACTCTGCTACCTCAGACGATATCCTGCTGTTATTAAGAAACATCATACTGCGTAAAATCCATAATTTTTTTTCAGCTAAAAGATACGTTAACGTAACAAACGTAGAAAAACGATTTATTTCTTTTTAATATACGAAATTGTTCGTTTTTCTGTGATTCTTATTAAATGTTCTTATTAACAAAATTCTTCTTATCAAGTATCGCGTAATTACGATAAAGAAATTCTTCGAACGTGCAAAGTAATCACGAATTAAGGATATAATTTCCAATGCGTACTCGTACAATCCATTATTGTACTCGTATATAGAGATAAGTATCTACAAATACAATTTTCCTTCAGACACGCCCAATGATATCTTCTACGTAATGGTATTTCAATAGCACGTACTCGTAATTGCCGGCTCGCGATGGCCGCTAGGGTGTTGCCATGGTGAGATACCAAACTCCATGAAAATATGACGAGTACACCATAATCTGAAGCTCTTGAGCATCCTGTTTTCCTATCTTACGATATATGAAAGATATGAATTCGCCTATCTATGGTTACATATCGCAAACGGTGAATCTACCACACAACGATACTCCTGGTCTTTCGTAAAGTCTCTCTAATATAGCATAAATAACTTTTTATCAATTTCTACCTCACCTAGAATCGCGTCTGCCAATTATTATTCTTCCTTTATCAACGTAGTCGCAATACAGTAAATTTTGTCGAAGCAAAAATAAAAGAATATCAAATTCGTTGAAGCAAGTATAGGAGAATTTTCACCGAGTCGTAACTCTGATGAACGTTGAAATGTAAGGTACTTAAAATTGAGACGTAAAACCGACTGAAAGACGGATGACGGTAGCTTGTATGACTCTTCAGAGGATATTTAAAGGCTCTTGGTCTGCTTCGCGCCGATATGTGCCTCTGGTTCGCCGGTTTCCCGCCAGGGTACCTCTTCGTCCGCCTTATTTTCCTGCTATGTCGATGTAACGGAGTTGTTTACACTGCGCATGTAATATGGCACCAAATACGCTTCTGTTCACGTCATGTCACTCGTGCGTCTTCCTTCCTGGCTACATCTCCACTCTCGACGCATCTATTTCAATCGATTTTCTCGTTGTAATAACTACTTACAACATCTATATGAAAGCCAATGTACGGATGTAATTTACAAATTTCTATAATCGCGTCGAACGCAATTTTCATATAACCAAATATTGTCTTATCGACCAGGTAACTAATATATCTCCCGGGGATATAAGAAATAGTCGAACGGTCTTGTAAAGGCTACATCGTAATAGGTTAAATCGCTTAAAAGAGCCGTTACAGTTTCATCGAACTGTTCCGTTGAAGGGTTTGGAGATACCAGAATTCAGGAGAAAGTCGAATCGTTCTCGATACATCCAGAACCAGGAGTCCATGTTTCGCAGCTATTGTCTCGAGTATCGTGATTGGGTGTTTTCACGTTGTGGCCACGTGAACGGTGAAAAGAAAGGGAGAAAAGGCAGCATCAAGAGCAAATCACGATACGGTTGGTAGCAGGGTCACAGGAATTCACAGAACAACTCGTTTCCATCGAACGGGACACGTGAATACAACGAGAGATAATCAGGTGTTTGACCCTAACGTCTAGCCCTCTCTGTTTCTTCACTTTTTCCGAATGTCCATGAGAACAAGGACGTTGTACACCTAACGATTTTCATCGCGTACAAAATCCTTTCCGAAATTCGCCTTTTTTTATTGCGAAAATAAATAAGAATTAACAATGCTAATTTCAAACATTCATCGTTGTACGTAATAGGAATCTTTTTTCTAGGTCAAGCGTCGTGTAAATAATTTGTAGATATTCAAAGAGGAGTTTAAGGTAAGGAATTTGCGTTTCTCTCGTGGAATGGAGGAAAGAGAGAAGGTGGTGGGTGGATTGGCTTCTTGACCCCAAACCACCGAAAAAGTCCACGATGAGATATGAAAAAAATGAAAAGTGATATCTCTGTTAACAGGAGATCATGGTGGCCTCGGAGTTTCGCCCCGGAAACAGGTTGGCATTTGAGTTTCTTTAAAACGCGCCTGCCTGTTCTCACGTTCATCGTTCTTACAATAAAAGTTAATAATAATAGCAAATGTCATCTGTCCGCTAGAAAAAGTTCGTATGTATCGCATTTATCGAATACGTTGTATGTGATCAAGAAGAATTGTAGAATCAAAAGGATCATCTACGTAGCTGTAAGACAATCCATTAGTTCGATTAAATAACTTTTCTTCGACAAAATCTGTACGATTGTTCAAAGTACCAAAAGTTCTAATACCGATACTAATAAAATAACTATTATTAAATAACAATTTTATTCTTAATTCAAGTTGTCAAGTATATCCAAGTCCATAAGGAATGACTTTTAAATTAGCGTGTTCAAGTATAAAAAACCGATTGTATAAATCTTTGAAGACTGTATGGACGAAACGTCCAGGTATCGTCGTAATAACCGCAATTAGATCCGCTTCATTGAGTTCTAAATGCGGAGACTCGATCACTAGGAACACAGATAAGGAGAAGAGCCACGAAGGATCCTCGTAACTGGAAGGAGGAGCCACGACGATGATCCTCCTGCCATTTCATCCTGCTATCCTGACCGCTGTCGCCGTCTTTCTTATTAATATGCTAATTTTACATGGGCATAGGCATCAAATTATTAACGGGACGCTCTATCCACGAGCGTTTCCTCGAAACAGGCTTGATGGAACCGCTTTCGATGTTGTCCAGGGTGTTTCAAGCTTACAGGCACGTGTAATACGAAACACCTTCGACCAGGATAGCATAGCAACGTGTAAAGTCGACTCATCCCCTGTGAAACCTTATATGTCCTTCGAGCATTTCCTTCCTTGGAAATTAGTGGCAATGTTCCCTTACTTTTGGTTTGTACGTGATTCGGTTGACAATCTAGATCTTATGAAAACTTTGTAGTTATTGTTCTACTAATGTAGATTGTCTCGCGCAACTGAACTAATATTACTATATTAGATCTTAACTCATACATCTAAGAGTCAATAAATAAATTCTATCGTATAACAATGACAGATTGGGCAAAAGCATGATAAAGTTTTAAGGATTCTATATATATATCCGAGGTACAATTGTAAAATTCTGCAGCATAAATCTATAACCTACAATTTGTTGTTTCTTTATTCACTAACGTTATTGGTCAGTAAATTATTATACAATAGAATAATATATTCAGTGAAATATAAATATTTATTCAAGGTATGCATGGATGGATATCGATTGTGCCAAGTTAAATATCTTTTCAAAGAATTCGTTAAATTCGTCGAGTATATTTTCAAATATATAAGTAACTGTTAATTTGAGCAGTATGACAACGAAGCATTAACAATTTTTGGAGACTAAAATACCGTGTGGTAAGAAAATTCTAATATATACGATACATAAATCGGAAGAAATTCGAGTCATTAATAGCATTGTAGTTCGAGCGTTCAGACGCGGTCGATGCGATCGACTTGGTTTCTCTGAAGCGGAGAGTTTGTCGAAGTTGAGTTTGTTTCTGAAGATGATTCCAGGAGGATCAGGAATGTATCAAACGCGCGGATCTGAATCCACCCGAGTATCCGCCCTTAAGCTCCCGGAGGGTAGAAGGATTTGCCGCTTCAGTGACTTTGAAAGAAACAGAAACGGCTAAAGAATCAGGAACGCAAACGAGAGAGGAGCAATGGCAACGGATATTTCTCGATAGTGCCTCTGTGTCGCTTTTATAGTCCTGGAAGCTACAGAGATGGAAACAAAATGTTCGTGGGCCTTCGAAGCATTTTTAAAGTGCCCGCCATTGAATGTCCATGCGACAGTCGTGCAAACGTTAGCGGTTAAGATAAATATGCATTAAACAGACTTTAATTTAATTTGGCTTTAGATATCAATGCAATGTGTCTTTTCTATGTTTATTATTTAACATATTCCTTCACGATATAAAACTTATCGAAACTCTTGATATAGGGAAATCAGCAGTTTTATAAAGTCGCCTCGTTGCAGGTTCATGATTGACTGTGACATTGGCAGCCATTTGATTCGAAACACAGTTTGCAAGACATCAGGAGATCATATATGCGCAAAAATTCTTTGGAACGCAACTGAGCTTTCAGGGAAGTGTGCGTTTATATATAACAATTTCACATTGATATGGATATTTTATTTGTTGATAGTTAATCCTTTAGTTTCTTAGATTCTTTAAAAATTTTAAAAGCGTTGTTCAGTAATAGAGTATTATTGGGAGTTATTAGTAGTTCTATAAGAAAACGTGGAACTTCGAACTTGTCATTCTGGGTTCTATTACTTGATATTTTATTATTTATTATTTTCCTTGAAATAATTCACCTCTTTTATACAAACATAAACAAAGTTCAAAGAGTCAGAAACAAAATAGACGTCATGTGTTCCTAATACATGTAAAGCTATACATATAAACGTAAAGAGAGTATACCTGCACAAGCGTTATAGAAACCAATGTTTTACGAACTGTCTTCCAGTTAGTATACGAACTCTATGGTGGTAATACTAGTAACCACGCGAACTTCGAAACATTCGGCCACACATGATCAGGAAGGTATGAAGGCAAGAGTTCGCGTGATAGTTCATGATGCCAGTAACAGGAAACAAGTATGCGTTAGTTATATTAATACACTTGTACTACGATGTTTCATTAACCTCTATTTGTGTGTTAAAACGGATAAAGAACGACGGAGAAATGGCTCTTGGTCGAAGACAAATCCGAGAATCGAACATCGAGAACAGAGAACGAATAAACAACCTTATAGGGATGTTAGAAGATGGTAGAAGGTTGAACGCATTTGCCTAGATATTTCTTGCGGTAAGGGTATCGATTGTGTGTGGTATATAGTAAAGCAGGGACATTTCAGTCGCTTAAGCTTCGACATCTTATCTCGTCATCGAGTCGTTAGAACAATTACAGATTTTTACGAATTTCATTACATACTTCTGATTTTCATTATTCATAATAATATGTCAGAATTAATCTTCGTATTCTCAAATCAATTCTATTAATTATATGCTATCAAGTATATAGGATGTATGACTCGGAAACTCGCAGTGCAATTTATCGATAACCCAACAGACAAATTATAATGGAAAGAGCAACCTACGCTATTATATATTAGGAACAGAAGATGTATTGTGCAACTATTTGATAATGAAGTAGGAACCCATTACAGTTCGTTAATTGCACGTATCTTTCAAATATCTTTCGGTAAAATCAACGAAAGATAATTATCAATAGTCGTCGTACCGCGCGCGACTGTGGTAAAAATCGTGATAGTTCATTTCGCATTTCAACTCAAATGTACATACTTAAATAGCCCATCACCAAAAATTCCAAACCATGCGACTCACCAATCGTAGAACAACCGAATAGACGATAAGATCCCATTGCCTTCGATCTGGTTGCATCTATTACACGAAACGTAGACGAGAAATCGAACCCCGTCTATTGTCCAGCAGTTGGTGTCTAGTGTATTCGTACACAATTAATAAATTATTAAATATAATAGACAACGTTTAGAAATGTTATGAAAATAAACTAATAATTTAATTGTTATAAATGAATAGTATAAAATGTTTAAGACAGTTAGTTAAGGTAGGGTAGCCCAGGATAGATAAGGTTAAAGTTATGTTTAACATTTACATTTATGATTATCGTTTTATTTCAATTAGTAATTTAATTACCGATGTTGTTTTATTCAACAAAAGGGGGACATTACGTCTATGGTATTTAATTGTAGCGAGGTTAAGAAGAAAAGAAGGAGTAGTGGGGTTAATTGGCGGGACAAGTAATTCAAGTAATAAGTAAGATGTTACTAATTCTCTTTAGTACTTACGATTTCTCGTTTACGGTTTTACATAACGGTACTTTACGTTCAAATGGACGAATTCGATCACCAGAACTTTATTTAATTGAGCGCTAACTAAAGTTTTGTTTAAATGAACGGAACGTGTTCAAACGGACTAATTATACTCGACGCGACATTATACGTTGTAGAGGGCGTTATAAAACTTTCGAATAGTCGGTATTACAGAACATGTGATGTCATGTAAGAACAGACAAGGCACGTTCGTACATAAAATCAGTCGGTAATCATTCGCCGGTACAACTAATATACCCGTGTCATTTGTCGTTTGTCGCTTGAAATCGCCACCAGGTGTCAGCATCGTGCGCAACTGGATGCAGCACAGAGTGCATCTGTCTCGCGAAATGCCACGGCCCAAAAGTGGCAGCGCGTGTCTCCTGTCGCTCGTGACGACGATTCGGCGTGCGTGAGTCGTGTGTACGATCTGTGTTCTCCTCAGACTCCTTTTTCTCTCCCCTGAACCGGCGATTCTTCGCCGAGATTCGCGTTTCTCTGTGTACGTGGTGGACGGGTCCGCGTGTGTGTCCGCATGAGAGCTCGTGATTCGCATCGTTTCGAACGTTCACGTCGATCGAGGCGGTGACGGCGACGAGTGCAGTAGCGTTCGGGTGCGGCGTTTACGTTCTGCTACATTTTTCGTCGGAGGACGGAAAAACAGTGAGTCTCGAGGGACAGGCGAATCCCCTCGGGTCGACCAGACAGCAAAAGGAGAGGGGAGAAAGGAACAAACAGAGACATTGCGGGTAGACGTTAGGAAACAAAGGTTACAAGCGACAGGGACACGTAACGTATACGCGAGCCGCGCGAGAGAGAGATACTCGATCGTTGATAGTGTGCCTGAGCTTGTGCACGCGTTCTCAGCCGCGAGTTTACATCGCGCCGGGTCGGACGGCGATATTTTTCGC
>NT_177056.1:276902-295288 GCF_000188095.3 Bombus impatiens
TTCGCCGCCATATTTGTACCGCCGTCACATGCAACCTGTTGTTTTCGCTGCGTCCTCGTGTCG
Source organism: Bombus impatiens (assembly GCF_000188095.3). Taxonomy (NCBI): domain Eukaryota; kingdom Metazoa; phylum Arthropoda; class Insecta; order Hymenoptera; family Apidae; genus Bombus; species Bombus impatiens. The sequence continues at coordinate 276,966 of NT_177056.1, forward strand.
TCGCTGAGATCGCCTGCCGGATATACACTTTGGCGAACCGTGTGCGCGTAAACGTCGAACGCGGGAGTTCACTTAACCTAACATCAGCCCCGGGGAGAACCGTCAACGTGGCCGTCTACCATCAGGATGAACGGGTGAGTTTGTGCACATGGGAATTATCGACGAATTGTACGCCACTGTGTGCGTGCATACATACCGTCACGTTAACTGGCAAAGGGGGGGGGGCCTATCTGGCCACTTATCGAGACAGCTATCGTTTTTAGGAAATTTTAAGTATCTTTGGTAACGAGCGCGAGTCAGGTAGGAATATCCCTTATTTGGTTGTAACATGTAGTTTATTTAGTTTACTATGTGTTACATAATATATGGTTTATTTGTATTTATAATATTAGATTTCTTTGTATATTTAGCGAATTAATGAGTTACTAGCTATCCTTGTTTTTAGTATTTAGTATTTTACGTCAAATATAATTTCTTCGTCAAACTTGTTACTACAGTGTGTGTGTTGAAAAGTTCGAAATTGTAGATTGGTTTATAAACTCGTTTTTTACGCGTTTACATCAAAAGTAGGATAATCAACCGACTCGTATATTGGAAAATTGTCTACTACCGATGTTGGCACTATCGTATGCGTGTATTGATAAGTTACAAATTGTAGGTTATACACGCTACGAATTTACTTCAATTGGTACAATCAACCGATCGCTCTTATGTAATTTACGAAACTCAGTTGCAGTAGTTTCTTTTTATCATTCAGCTTATTGCTCTTGTGTAATTTGACAAACCATTCTGTACTTATTTTATCATCAAACTGGTGCTTTTACGCGAGAGCATTAATCACTAGCGAAATATAAGACTGCTGCAAATCGTATACAAAAAGAGGACAAGAATTTTTAAATGTATAACTAGTGACTCGTCGAACTTTGCTAGTAATATTTAGTTGTGTACAAGAGAGTTCGAAGAACTTGACGGCCAGTTAACGAAGCAAAATTCCGGCCAGTTAGCGTGGCACTGCACTGTGCCTCGTAAATGTGTGCGAGGTGTCGTGCACGGTCGTGGAAGAAAGGGAAAGGAAAGGGTGTAGCTGAGTGGATGAGGAAAGAGAGAGCGAGAGAGAAAGAAAGAATCGATCTGTGCGTCGTGAAGAGAGAGAAGCGAACGATGTTTCGGAATCGCGTAAGCTGGAGTGAGAGAGAAAGAGTACGCGTCACGTGGGCTAGAGAGAGATAAGGATACACGCGTTCTGTTGGAGCAGGCGCTCTTTCAAACTTTGCTTTTTCCTTTTTCCTCCGCCTCTTGCCGACGTTGTACCCTTTTCTCTACGCTTTCGTTTGCTCCCTTTCACATGTACAGGGTGTTGAAAAAGGTGAAATTTATACCGTGTGATCGCAAAGACACGAAGACTATGAATTTCACGTACGTTAATGTCGTTTGAGGCTTATTTTTCAAGTTGAACTTTTTCGTTGTTTCGACGTCTAATGTCATACCATTAAATTTCACACAATTAAATTTGACAAAGTATCAAGCTAAAAATGTTCAAACTTTATTTTCTCAAGAACAGCGTCTTAATTTCGTACGTATAATAACCTTCTGCTGATTATTTACTCCCACCTAACCAGTAATTAACCGTATTTACGTATATATGTGTGAAATAAATTTTCAAATCCGATTTTTCACGTAGAATCGCCTTCTTACCGATAGTGTCAAGATCTCCAAGATACTCTCCGTAAAGATATCGTTCGTCCTTTTTCAACCACTCTGTATAGACGTACACGTGCGCAACCAGACGTTACTCGCGGTTTTTCTGCTTCTGCGTGTCAGTGGCCACGTGATGCTGTTCGTCAAACTGGTGTGTCGCGTCGCGTGGCCGACTGTGTTTCTCTCTCTCTCTCTCTCTCTTTCTCCCCCCCTCCCCCCTCTCTCTCTCAAATAATGCACGCACACATGTGTAATATGCTCTCGAGACGCTTTTCGATGATCATTATTTTGTCATCGCGCCCGCTGGCTTCTCCTTTCTTCTCGCTCTAGCGCATACCCAACGAGTCGATTAATTCTGGGTAACATATGCGACGCTTTCGGGAAATCTTAACGTTTCGGACGTGTGTTCTCTTGTGCAGGCTAGTTTGGGGATGAATATATTTTAAGAGGTAATGATTCTATGAAATAATGGTGTTCCTAAAGAACAATGGAATTTGGAAAGAATCGAGTGAAACACGAAAGTGGTGTTATTATTCTGTTTGACGATTGACGATACCAAGTTAATTTTAGTTATTTCCTGATACGCGTTCATTTTTCGAATTCTTTCTTGCCATCGAAACCTTTTAATGGTATCTTTTATTTTGTCAAGCTTCGTATGACTTCTCCTTTTCTTTTTTATTATTATTGTTATTATTCCATAAAATCATTGCTATAACTGGCTGAAATAATATTTCTCTTTGAATATCCTGTACAAGAGTCTTATCGATTTTCATATACTCTATCTGGAATTGGATTAATAAAATGTGTAATGTTTTTGTGCATATCGTATTTTAGTGAGTATTAGTAGTTTCGTACATAGTAAGTAGCCATTTAGTATAGCGTTATATATAATTGTTATACGGTGAACTTGCGAATTCAAGCAATTGTTAAATCTATGGTAAAGTAGGATATTTATCTTCGACAAACTATATTCTATTATGTTTATGAAATATAAAGTTTATAAAGTGACGTTGGATGTTACGTAAGTGTGCTTTATATTTTCGTAATATATTGTAAGCAATTGGTGAGCTATGGGTTTGTAGGAAATATCGAGAACAATTAACACGATTAACTATTTTTCCACTTTGTTGCCAGCTGAAGAGCAATTGAGAGGGTTTTAACAGAAGCTTTGCTAATCCTATCTCTGGTGCGTTTTACCGCTAAATACTGACGATTTACCAATTACACTTACGAGGCTGTACTTATAATTCCATTCGGGCATTCTCTATGCAGACCTGTATAGGTTAATACTCTTAACTGTATCTTCTTATCAACTGTGGTTTTCTTTAAACACACGTATCTTTATACGAATGAACGATTTTTCAATCGGAATTTCTTCTTCTATGAATTTTCCAGCGAAAAGTTTGCCGATTCGAACTCCTCTCTTTTGAAATCTTCCAATGAAAAATTTATCGTTATAAAAATCGTTCGAGATACATTTTTTTGTTATTTCCTCGTATACGTAGGCGCGATCGCGTACGTGGCAATATGGTACAGTTTTGCCGTGGTTCGAGCGATTGACGGGAAGTTGAAATATTCAGGAGCCGTCGCGTTTCATGCGGGGTTAACTTTCCGGTCGGTATTTCGACGCACGCGGTAACTGCTCCGACGTTTCGACCCGAACAGGTGTGCTTTATCAACCCACGGTCACGTCAGAGCTGCGAATTCGATAACTCTCGCACCGACCTATCGTTGGTGGATAATTTTTTTTTCTACGTATACCACTTATTTTTACCATTGCGAAGATAGAGCTCGAGGCACGAAAAACTAAAAACTCTACCCAAACAAGGGACAACTCGACGACTTACGCGACTCGAGACGAGATCGATCAACCGTTGAAACGATTGAAAAATGAACACGCGGACCAGTTAAATGTTAAAGCAGAAACAAATTTGGATGCTAATGTAGCGTTAGAATTTTGGTAGAATTTTGACTACCGGCACTTTCCGTACGATTACGTGCCGGTATCGATAAAAGCGTAAGGAGATGTTCGAAACAGATATAAATATTTCGATTGTTACATTAGATGGGAAAATATCACGGAAACGAAATTGTTAATATACACAGCGAATATAGATGGTGAAACGTGACTTGCCCTATACGGGAGGATATCGTACAAATAAATCTATATAGAGTCGTCGATGAGATATAGAGAGTAATATATTTCCTTTGCCCCTATGCCATCAACCTAATCATCTTTCCAGCTTCGCGTAGTACATAAATATCTACATCGTTCGATAATTCTATCCGAAGATGTCTATATTCGTTGAGGAGGCGATCGTCCAGGGACGAAATTAGGTTTCGCCACTTCATCGGTCCGCGAGATATGCAATAAGACGAGCGGAACGTCGTCTGCTAGTGGAGCAGTGCCAGCCAAAGATTTATCGGTGGGCTGCATGCGCCTACTTAATAAGACGTCTTGATCGCGCGTACGCGACTCCGCTACGCCAATAGATCTCGTCCTGACACCCAGTGATTCCGATCCTTGCCGCCACGCGATAGTAGGACAATTAGGTGGCATCGTTCGCGACACGTTTGTAACACCGGCTTAAGGGAGACCGACAGCCACCGGTGCATTCTGGTAGAATTAAACGGATCGTTCTTGAGGAGACCTGTTTTGACGGATATCGGACGATCCTCGCGCGGAACGTCCGTTTCGCCGGCCTTGAAATTACGGGAGGAGATAAACGACGTTTTGAGATTTTGGGAATTTTTGGCGCTACTCGGTTCTTGGCCTATTCGGAGTAACGCGATTAGTCCAGATGTAGCGTTTCATCGGTTTGGAAACGGAGTTCAATTTCAAAGTTCGATAAGTCAACGTCGAAATTATCATTTTACTCGATTGCGAGTTTAAATAGGGGAAAAGCGCGCAATTTTACCGACACGATTTCTTTCGTAGATAAGAAATGATAAATCTAGCATCTCGCGTATTTTAAGTTAAGTGTATCTCATAGGGCTTTCTTTTACGCGTTTTCGATATTTACATTTATTACTTTTATTCAAATTTCGCTTGTGTTCGCCAGTGTTTGTGTAAGTATATATACTTACCAACAGGCAATTTTTCATATGTTATCGTTGAAATACGTAAAAAGAGAAAAAGGCGTAAAGTCTGACAGGAGATTAGGTGAAACGAGGCGATTATTAGGATCAATACGGATATAAGTTGATAAAACGATGGTTCTGGGGTAGGTTTCGAATATCAAGTTCCGCGATACCGCGAGTTACAGGTATACAATACGAAAACGATACCGTGTATCACGGTAACTTGAGTATACCAACTGTAGGTTTCGCGAATCTGTTAAGGTTTCTCCGCTAATGCGGTCCAACGTTGATTCGCACTGACGTCGATCGTTACCGAAAAGCCGGAATAAGTTCTAAAATGTGCAAACGGTACCTGGTAATTTAGATTCTCGACGTGTACTGTACGTAGGTCTTCGTTATCCTTAAAAGCTGAGAAATTAATTCAACTGAAATTTCGCGATCGAAACGTTAGGTTTCCATTATCGAGCGTACTACACAGCTTGGAAAATATAGAAAATTTACCGCGATATTGTATAGAATCTGAAAGAGATGTCGTTCGCGAGAGAGAATAAGAAAACTCTATTCGTGCGTAAAATTACCCTGCTAAATTAGCGTGCGCTGTTGCGAAAAATAGGCTTTGGCCATTTTATGGGGAACCGTTACGAGTGTCCCTACCAAGTTTCGCGATCGCCCAGATTTAGTTGGCAATGGTCCCTCTGTACCAGACGAAAATAGCGAACGATTAATAACATGGAAAATAGATATAACAAAATTGTCAACCTTTCGATCAAGCGATGCACCAACGAGTCGAATGTCTTGCTTCTACGTCGGAACTGCGCGGCAAATCGGTCGACGCACGATAATACCAACACCGATAGGCTGAATTTCTTGCTTCTACGTCGGAATTCCGTGTCAGGCAACTGGACGCTTGATTTTTGATTACTCCGTGGCAAACAGAAAGGCCAATCGCTGACAGTGTCAGAGGGAGAGAGAGAAAAGGGGGACGTTCATCCACGGGATGAATGCTTGGTAATTGCTACTAGAGGGACATGGTGCCTCCGTGCCAGGGAATCCTCGCGTCTCTTTCGTTCCACCGTCTGCCTCTATCTGGCAAATTGGCCTCGAAGCTCCGGATGGGTGCATTACCAATGCATCGCTGCGCATCCGTCGATTGAACTTTTTGACGCAGCCTCGAAACAGCCCACGTTCCCTCCCCATCGTTCGGCGTTTATATCGATGAATACGATGCCGCGTGTGCCAACCTGTAGCGACTCGTGTCAATCGCGTTCCATCCATCTCCTTCTCTCTCTCTATTATTTCCCTTTGGAGCGCCGTTTTTTGCCATTTTTGTTCGGCTCGCTCCGCTTTGCTATACGTACCATAGTGGATCGACCGTGGGATATTTTTTACGATGGGTCGAGAGCGTTTCTTTTATTCCGTTCGAACGTTTCCACGGAGGAACCGGCTAGTTGGACGGTTGAGGTAGTGGCAGCGGGATAAAGGGGTGGGAAAAAGCTTCGATAGGTTTAAGCGCACCAAGGTGACGATACGGCAAACGGACAGCGACAATGCAGCAAAATATGTGGTTTGCTACGACTCCATTGGGAACGAGTTGCTCGTAGTTGGATAATAAGACGATAGGATTTTGGGACAGAGTTCTAGTTCGTGGCTTGGCTAACGCGACTCGAAGCGTGTTGTAACATCGTTGTTTACCATTGTCGATGTTGCTCTTCCTACCCTTGCTATCGATATATCAGCCGACGCGTGAAAAAAACGTTCTGTCCAAATTGCTTCTCCATTTCATTAGAAACTATAAAAGCTAGATAAATGTAAAAGCAGTCGGATCGCAATGTTGTGGAAATCGTGAAAGAAAGTTTGCGAGTGCTGTGTCAGCCTATGAAAGAAAGACGTTGGCTATGGAATCCGTTGTAAAAGCAACAACGACGACTACCTGCCAGAACGTGTCGTGATAATTTATCGATCGACAGCGAGCAATTTGCAGACGCAACGCGGTGTTCCAATTCGCGACGCGACAATGGTTCCGTTATCGCGCTGGAAGACACTGGTATCGCGTCACGGGGGAGAATCGGATCGCGCGCGAATCTAATGGTTGCGGAGGATCGGCCCCTTTGAGACGGTCACGCGCGATCGATGCCACGTCCATTCAAACGCAATATCGAGAACAGCGAGATAGACGCCGCATTCAGCCCCATTGCCGTTGCATTTATCAACGCCGCCAACGTCATTACGCCACGCATATTTATCGTGCCTGGCGCAATCGAATTACGATCACCGTACAAAATCGTTGTTCCATTAATTATTCTTTCAAAAATTGTTGCCCTACTAATTGTTACACCTAGAAATTGTTACTTCGTTAATTGTTATCGCTTCAACGATCGTTGCCTGACTAGCTATCGCTGCGAAAATCGTTGCTTCGTTGCCAATCGATTTTTCCAAATGATTCTCTTCGGTTTTTACTTTGTCCAAAAGACAAACGTTCCACGCTGGAACGGTTTACACGATGTCCAGTGGACTCGATACGTCCGAACGTCGATTAATCGCCATCATCGTTCGCCACACTCCATTAACACAGAAGAATAAACGTACCAGCAAGCGGTAACATACTATTGATTCGAGATTTCCACGGTGCGTGGATTTTTGTCGGAATAAAATGGTCGCGGTGAATGCTTTTCGATCGCATCCGTCGGACCGTAATCGAATCATCTCGATGATTCCGGCTCGAAGTTACGGGCGCCATCTGTAACGCTCGAACCGACGAGATTGGAAAATTATTGGCCAACTATTCGAACGCATATGACGCGCGCTTTATGAAACGTTCGTGGGTCATCTCGTTTCAATGAAACCACGTTCTATCTCTTTTCTTCTTTTCTCCTTTTTTCTTTTTTCTATGTAAACGCGACGACTTGCGATCGTTGTCACGCGCGTGAGTCTTTTTCGTTTCGACCAAACGCTTTTCAAAGGTTGCTTTCGTTACGATTGGCAATTTTGATCGACATTTGTTTTTTAGATATATCTGCCTTTTCTGGCTAGTCGGTCAACGAATTTGTCGGAGATATTTTTGGAATGGTCTGCGAGCGTAGGTTCGATGGAGTTCGTGGAACTATTAGCAGGACAGATTAGCGATTAGCGGAATTTTTTAGCGGGTCGAGGTTTTCGAAAACGCTTGCGAAGTTGTCTCGAGGTAGCGTGGCATGAATTTCAAAGTTGAAAAGCGAATGTAATTTCTGACGAATGTCCGCACGATATTTAACGTTCAGCCGCGATAATTTCTGCTTGCGTTAAATAGATAATTAAAGAAGATTTATTAAATTCCGAATTTTTTCAGAAAAATACGACTCCATTATTTCACGTTTACGCAGACGTTGTTTAACTAGAAATAATAGGGGGAGCAAAGAAACTAGTGGTTCTTCTTTGAACGTACTAACTTTAATATGCAAATATTACGGAGGGAAACGCTGCTATGTTTTTCTTGATGAATTTATTCATTGCACGGAATCTGCGCGTGTTTGCTCAGAAAATAATTGCGAGATAATTCTTTGGTTCCGGGGATTAAGCGTGCAAGCCCCTAACAACCTTTTTCGTGTTTAATTTCAATTTGAAAAAGTCTTTGCCTCTACCGTTGTTTCTCTTACGAAACCGCGCGTTTTGTCTCTTTAGACGTGCATCTCGTTTGCAAATTAATTGTCAAAAACAACGTATATTTCCTCTTAACGTTTCGATAAACGTTGAACGTTGAATTTTAGAGTATACGTTGCAGTTATTATTGGAATTTCGACGCGAATTCACATTCGATGTGTAATTTTAAATTTATTAGAACGCCACGACGTAAATTTCAAATGAGAAATATTTATCTCGATTCTACTACTATTTTACTATTTCGCAAGATGATCCAATTCTTAATACACGTCGAATAATTAGAATATCAAACGGAATGTCATAATTTCGTCTGCTTTTTCTCAAACAAAATGAAATTTTGCCGCAGCTCAAAGGATTCGTAATTTCGCGTTACAATTGAAGACTGGAATGAAAGAGAGCGCGATATAATATTGAATGTACCATTAATAATTGAAGCCTAGAAAGTCATTCGCGTTCTGTGAGCTCGAAGCTGCGAGTTTCGTTTTAATGAGATACCCTCGGTGCAAAGCATCAGCAATATTTGCAAAGACACTTGGCTCGCGCTTAAAGAGAAAGGGAAAGATTTGACAAAGAGAATTCTCGTTTTGTTCGGCTTAATGCACGTTCAGTTACCTTTAGACTAATTAGTCAGCTGTATCGTAATTCTGTAATAGAGTTTCTGCGAACTAAGGACGGGGGAGCGTCGCGAGGAATTTAATGCGAGGGCGAAGACGAAGCAAATTGTCCGTTGTAAGTCGAGCAAAATCGTAAACGTAATTATCGTTAGCTAAAAATGTATCGAGCGACGAAGCGTTAGGACGTGTGTATGGTAATTTTGTAGTTCTGTCGTAACTAGATAGATAGATAGATATTTTCAAAATATCGGATAATTCTGACGGCTACCGAAAAATGAAATATCGATACGGCCGGGGTCTGCAAGAAAAAGAAAGAGAAAAAAAACGAAGAGAAAAGAAAAAAAGAAAAAAGAAGAAGGAAAAGGAAGAAAGAAAAGTTTAACACGCGCGAGGGAAGAAATGTTTTTATATCGGCTGAGATCGACCCAGTTATCGCCTATTCACGGTTCATCGTACAATGTTTCACGAATGTCTCGACGCTAATAGATGGTGGCACGGTGCCATCGTCAACGGTTCGCGAAAAGATGCTACAAATCTCGGTGCATCGACAGTGACTTATGATTCGAGCGTGAATTGGCTGGTACGCTGTTTTGACTACTATTACGACTGCGATTCGTACGCGTGGAGGGCCTTAATGCCGGTTAATATATCATCCGTCTTGGAGAAAGCAAACAGAGATCTTTAAGTTCATGTTGACTAGTTTTTGAGGACATGAATCGAATCTTCGCGTAAGAAGTCTCGCGATTTTGGAGGAGAAGCGTCGGTGAGCGATATATTCTGTGATAGGTTTGAAGCTTTAGGAGAATTTCGATAGTACTTTTCAGGATTTAGCGTCGTATCGCATCGACGAACGAAAAAATCTCGATAGATCTCTATATTCCTCTTTCCGTATTAACCGCCTTATTTTTCGTTTTGCGTAAACCCCGTTTCAACAGAGGAATCGTTTCATTACACAGAACGTTTCTTTTTTTTTTCTTCTTTTTTCCAGAGTCGATCGAACGCGACGATTCGATTCTTTTGTAGCGTGAGCCAGATCAAACTTCATGCATCGTTAGGGCGATTGTATAGAATTTCCCGGTGGAATGTGTGTAGTACTGTGTACTACGGCCCGCATATGCAGTGCCCACGGCCCATATCGTTCTGTTATCAACGCGTTCTAACGTACGCCGCGTGTAATTTTGCTCTAGAAACGCCGCCCTTATCGTCGTTTTATTTTTACGCGCCTCTATCTGCGAACGCGTTTCAGGAAATGCGTTCCGATATCGTTGCTTTATCGTTTTCTATATGCGACATTACGTATGAATCACAAAGGAGGAACATAATAAGTCACGTTCTTCGTGCTTTGCAGAGAAAAGCAGTTTTGAAATTCAATTATCGCCAATCAATTTTCTAGTACCATTTTCCTTCGTTTGTTCGATGTTGGTATTAAACGCGAGTATGTGTAACTTGTTGACAAAAATTAAGAAACATGATTTGAGATACATCGATTGGAATTAAAAATCTCACAAAGAGGTAACGCGACGGTGTGCGGCGATTGTTTCTCGCGTAACGTTGCTGTTCTGCTGATACAAAGGAAAGAGAATCTTTCGAATTCGACGCACTTTACGATTATTCGCTAATAGAAATGCAGCTTAATAGGAATCTGGATACTTGGGAACGGTATGTAAGTATCGAAGGGATTACTTACTTAGTCCTGGTTGACGCCACGATGCCAAATTCAAATACGAGCGAGATAACGCTGCAGCATATACATATTGGTTTTCTGCACCTGCGTTGAAGCCAGTATTCCATATTCAAACTCCAGCTGCATTCACGCTAGCACCTGCTTCAAGGGATATCCATATTATATTTAATAATAAAGTTGGTCGTGTGTAGTGGGTCAGTCTTTTGCCACGCGTGTTGTCAGACGCTTCGAAAGCGGCGCTTCTTTTTCCTTCGTCCGTCCATTACCAAGAAGCTCGATCCGCTCTTTATGGAATCCTTATTTTTCGCTAAAAAAGCCGTAAAACTTTGTCGCGTTGATTTTTACGCAATTATTCGGTGAAACGGTGGAATTTCGGCGTAAACGACCAGCTTACTGGTATTTGAGAACCAGCCATAGACCACAATGCGATATCATAATTTTGGTGGACGGCCATTTTAAAGGTAAAAGTGCCTACTTGAAACGAACGAGTGGCGAACGTTGATTGCCGTCGATTTCGAGGATTAATTGCACTCGATCGTGCGTTTAGTGTTTCCGAAGCGTTCAGAGAGGAAAGAATAGCACAGCCGAATTTCCTACTATTAAACGATCGCTCGAGCAACTGTAAAACAACCGCGAAAAATATCCTATATCTCCTTTATGTAACCTAGTAAAAGAATTTGGTTTGTAAAAAAGTAAGGCGAAGGAAGTTTTTCGCTGGAGAATATTGTAGCACGCGCTCTAAGGACTAGAAGCATTCTGTTGCCAGTTGGGCCACTAATTTCGGTTCACTTTGTTTAACATAGCCGAAATTTCGTACGAATATCGCGTTATGTCCACTCGGTAGCCTTACCCCCCGACCGGAAACGCTGCTGGGATTAACGGTTGGGAATAGACAGTTGCACAGCAACGAGGAACACGCACAGGCTTGCGAAGGGATAGCGACCCTCGATATCCCGCTATCCCAGTTCGTTTCATCGCGATCACGCGATCGCTCCTGCATGGAAACCACCGAGTTCTCCCTGGAAAGATTAGCTCTGCGCACTTGCGTTAGATTCTGATGTTTCTGCATTGCGAATCGATGGTAAATTGCGATACTGCGTTATTCTAGTATAACTTTGTTATTACGGTAGATTAATCAGCGAGAGTAAGACCATCTTCGTTTCGATGGGATTTTCGTTAATTCGTAATAATTAGAAATATACGGATAGGCAATAACTAGGTTAATAGCACCAATTGATAGTTTGCAAATATATTGTATGTCGGAATGTCCGTTTTCGTGTCCGGCAGACTGAAAAAAATCAAGTATTATTTCGGATTAATTTATTTAAACTAAGAATCGTCGGTCTTTTAATAAAAATCGACCAGAATGTCCACATGCTCGCGGACGACACAGTCTTTGTCTTATCAAAATCGCGAAATTTTCTCGTCGACGGTTCACCGGCAAGAAATAATCGAGGATCGTGGCGAGGTTCGAGCGTTTCCTCAGTTTGTTCAAGCGTTTCGAAAGCTCGGATTCGATCCCTTAAACGCGGAATCGATCTCGTTAATTTCCATCAACAACGACGAACCGGAGGGTTGTCGTGGTGCTCGACGAAGAAAAGAAATCAGAAGGTTGGCGTTTGGGGTTCGGGGGTTGGAAAATTCAGCGACGCTTTCCCATTAGCCCCGCCTGATGAGAAATCAACCGAAGGAAATCAAAATCGGGGACCAAGGAGACGCTGCATCGAGAGATGCAGCCGATTCCGATCGACTCACGAATTCCGTCGTTTCCTGATTATTTACGATCGTTCTGCGATCTCTATGGGGTGTATCGGTCGAACAAATTAATTTCGTGTCTTTCTTTTTTTCTTTTTAGCTAAATTTGCCGTATTATCCTAAAATCCTACATTACGATTTCATTATTGCCACGACAATTTTTCCGTTTTATCATTTTCCCCCGTGTTACCTTCGTCCCTCGTGTTCAACGATACCTTTTGCCTTGTAATTCCTTTCGTTTTGCGAATTTTTTACTTTTTCGCGAGTCCCCGTTTCTTTCGATAGAGTCTTCCTTCGTTGTACGATACATAATTGTTGGACGATTTCTTGCGTTTTAAGATTCTTTTTCAATTATAATTCGCTGCCACGCGACGCAGATTAGTGATATTACCGGCGATAACGTTGGATAAGGTGGAACGGCGGATGACGCTACCGGAAGTCGTGTTGTACGTGACGTCCAGCTCTCGAGGCGGCCATGGTCCACCATCGAACGTGAATAATGCACCTGAAGTGCGGACGGGTGGCTGGGCGCGCGACTTCACGTCTCGGCGAATGGCAGACGGTGCCTCTGGAATTTTATTAACGACCGCAACGTGCCAGCGGCTCGTGTTTGATGGCTTCCTGGCATCGATGCCGGGTGGCCTGCTAATTAAAACTGACACACGGTGTCCCATGACGCGCTGATCCATGCCTGCTCTTCGCGATGCAACGCGCAACGTCTGTTCTACCTCCTGATCGAAGCCAGACTCTCTGCTCGTTGCTGGTCCAAGGCTACTTCGTGTACCGTGCTTTTCGCTGTTCCAATTAAAATCCGATGGGAAATTGCCGAATTACAAAGCGCTCCTGCGCTTATTACTAATTTAGAAGTAGACGTAATTTAGAAGTGGAACTTTCGAAGTCGAAACCCTACGGTTTCGTAAAAAGCGTTTCGAAAATTTCAAGATCGTGACTAATTTCATCGAAATGTTTGAAATTTAACCTACTGGTCGGTGTTAAAAACATAGATCGTGGTAAAGCGTTTAAAGATAAGCGTTAATTAATACGCGTTCCATATTATGAATTCCAATATCTAATAGGATATGAGAATCGGAGGTACGATTGTCTGGATTAGTCTGGTAGCGTTCCAATTCAGCGATCCGACCCGGCATTGGATCGCAGCTGCAGCCGCGTAAACAACGTTTTCATGCCATTACGGCGGTGTCGTTCCGGCGAGCAGTCCGATCGCGCGACTGCATCGAAACTCTACTTTTTCCATTCGTCGTTTACCCTTACCAGCGAGAACACAAAATTCCAGCGTTACCGGAATCTTCCTCACGGTTCGGTATCACGCGTCTACCTTTGCTTTCGGTTCGGTGCCCGTGTTTTTACGCTTTCTCCTCCCTTTTCGTACTCTAAAATCTAACCTATAACAGTCGCCTCTGGCTGCCTTCTTCGCCGTTCTTCTCCTCCAGACCTTCTACCTCGTCATTTTCCCACTGTTCCTACGCATTCCTTTTCCACTTCGTCGATTGCTCTCGCCATTCTCTTCGTTCCTTGTTATAAACCGCTGAGCCATTCCCGTTCGTACTCGCCTGGCCTCGATTTTTCCTTCGCACCGAGCCTTGTACAGACCCGAGTGTCTTCGCCGCTCCCCTTCATAAAGGGGAGCCATCTTCCATAAAACCAATCTTTGCCCGTACCTTTACTTTCATTTGCCTTTTTCTCTTCGGTGCCGTGCCGGCTCTACCATATTTTATATTTAGAGGGTGTTTGCGATCGATTGTAAATAAATAATTCCGTAATTCAATAATTCCATGGCAGCAAAGCCCACCCTCTTCCGTCAAGATGAAATCCAACATCCGCGTATCGATCCACTTCACCCTCGACACCGGGTGAATCCCGAAAATCGCTCGACTCGCAGCTGGCAGCGTCGATATCTGGATCCCAAAGGCACACACAATGGGCCACTCGAAGGCGACGCGCGAATGACAAATCCGTGGATTCGCGGCTGATTCTTGCCTCGGCCCACCAAGAATCGGCCAACAGTCGGGGCGGTGGTTGAATTCAGGGGGTCGTGTTTGCACGAAATACGCCCGTAGTATTGAGTTTTCGCTCTTTGCCTCGTTTTTTCCAAATCCCGAGCCCAGAGGAATTTCTTGGCAACCGGCTCCACCTCGCCGTTTATTTCCGCGTCTGCTTCTTTTCCACATTTTCTCTTTCTTCTCTCTGTCGGCCGTTGGACTGTCTGGCGGCTCGACGAAACGCGACGAAACGAACAAACAACTCGCGTTTTCGTGTAAACGTATTTCAGCAGTATCGACGATCGAAGTTGTTGGAATTACCGCAAGCGCGGGGTGGTAGGCCACTTTTACGAATACATTAGGCGTCTTTGTACCGCGCTGCCACGATCGTATCATCGCAAGATATCCGCTACGAGGTTTCGTCCAATTTTCTGACCAATTTATTCGAAAATTTCGACAATGCCGATGTAAATGGAAAGATCGTGGATATTAACGTACGACGTTGAATTCGTTACTTCTTCGTGAGATATTTTCGCGTATTATTTTTCAACATCTTTATCGCGTATTCCGCATCGTTATATCGCATAGGCAAATAATTCTAATTAATTACGATCGTTTTGCGATAATGTAGATCAATTACCAGGTTTTGTACGAGACATTTTACGCGTCTATGATATTTCAACGATATTCGCTCGTTTCTTCCTATAATTAATGATTTTTGCGCCATGGAGCCATGATTATTTGCGGTATACGGCGAAACGCATCCGACTTTGATGATTTCGCGAAATAATTAATACGACGAATAATTGCGAGATCATTATACGCTCGAAGCTTAATTAAACCTTTTAAATTCTCAGAATTTCTCAG
The DNA here is from genome assembly GCF_000188095.3 of Bombus impatiens. Lineage (NCBI taxonomy): Eukaryota > Metazoa > Arthropoda > Insecta > Hymenoptera > Apidae > Bombus > Bombus impatiens. The sequence continues at coordinate 292,301 of NT_177056.1, forward strand.
TTAAATTTGATTTCCATTAATTTCTATCCGTGGATTTAAAATTGGAATGCAAGTAATTGGTCACGTAGGAAGCAGCGGGGAATGGTTCAAGCGAAAAAAAAGGTGCGTAGCTTCGTTTCCGGTCGTGGACAGGGAAGAGCGACGAACTCGTCCGTGTAACGCAGTGTAAAACAAGCCAATTACACGCTGCACACTCTCCCTTCGCTGTGTCCGACCGAATTAAACGCTGCAGAAGAGGCGACTATGCAAACGAGACCGTCTACGAGACTAATATCGGCCTTGTCGTCGCGCCTCCAAAGAAAATTCAACGATTTTTGGAGCCAGTCGATCTACGAAGCAGCCACTGGACCATGCGACTCAGCCTCGTTCCCCGAATAAGCGATTAAAATGCTAATCTCTCTTGTTCCGCGTCTCGCGCGCCTCCTTATGACTCTATTTCGCTCTTTCTCCTTTTTTGAGTTGCTAGTGCGTGGCGGATAGAATAACGTGAGATCATCGAGGGCTGACGACGATATACAGCGACTACGAAAAACACTAGCGCGTGATCTCGTTTGGCGGATGTCTGTTTTTCAGTCGGTCGACGGTTTTCAGAATGGTTTAGATAATTAATAAATTCCAGTCGTAGAATTATTCGGCCGGTATTTTGGAAAATCGAAGGATATCGATGGAATTATCTCAGAAGGTAGTTCGATATCGATGGAAAAATATCGGTCGTAGGATCGTTTTAAACGGTATTTTTTAAGTTCACAGAAAGATCGTTTCATCGAATAAATATTTCGTTTCTCACGCAAGCGTGCCGAACGAGCCACGCGAACGAACGTTGCACCAAAGTTGTAGCGACCATCGTTAACGCGGTTTGCGTTACGGCTGTGTTGTTTAGTTTAGACTAGTTTAGAGTCTCTGGGCGTAGAAGGAGGGTCATTTCGTTACTCGGCTCACGCGGTCGTACCACGAATTAAGCAGTCCGAAGGGTCACGACTGGCGTCGATCGTCGCGACTCGCAGGAAATTTCTCACGGTAATCGAAGAGGTCGTTTTCCACGGGTTCCCGCGACTCCGCGGAATTTCCGCGAAGGAATCGTCAAGTTGTTTTTAGGGAAGCGGGTCGATCGACGGCCTCGAAGAAGGCAGTTTTACTTTTTCGAGTCGGACAGAATCGAGAAAACGTCTGGTTCGAAAGACGCGATATATCTGTCAGATAAAATATCGCGATATTTTAAGAGCCATCGATCTCAATTGCATCGGGTTGATGGCGAAGCAACGGGAGCTTTTCCAACTCGGTTTTCCAAAGAACCCGGTTCGTATGGGACGTAGCAGCACCAAAAACAGAGAGAAAAAAAACAGGGAAGGAAAGCGCTGCTGGCGGTGCTGTTTTTTAATTCCCTCAGCGGAGAGGATGGATATTTACATTACAAATTAGGTGTTACTTGGGTCTCTTCCGCTGGACTCGTCAAAATGGCCGCCATGCTGATCACAGCCGGATTACACGGCCATGGCTAGAAGCACGGGCATTTCTAAAGACATTTTCCACCCCCTGCCCCTCTTTCTTTCTCTCGATTACTCTCATCTCCGTGGATTATCGCAATCTCGATGTTCTTTCCTCGAAAGTTCCTTTTCATTCGGATTTCAGGATTTCGAAGTAAACGAGCTTTCATATCCTGTCGGTTTGCTTCCCACTTTCCACTTCCCACTTCGCACGACGGTTCCGTTTTACGAAAGCTTCTTCAGATTCTCCGTCGTCGATTTCGTTCGTTAAAAAAAAATTCCTTTGCAGCTTCCGAACGTTTAAGGGAAATTGAACGAAACCTTCTATCCTGATGTTGGAAGATGTGGTCGTTAGGCTGCGGACTTTTATACGCTTGTGGGAAAACAGTGCGTAAAAGTATAAAATAATGGCGAGAGTATCGTATTCGTTATATCCAGCGGGCGAAACGAGTTTTTCTCCAGTTTTCGTTCGTTTAATTATGCTTGTAAAATGCTTGTAAAATGCTTGTAAAATTTCCGTAAATATACGCAGCTGTTGCTATTATTTCTTCCGTTCTTGAAAATTCAGGTTTTTCCAATCTATATTATCGCTATCGATCGCCACAGTATGCACTTGTGCAGTGTTCACAATTAGCAGATATAGACCGTTAATAATAATGATCAAATACGTTAGATACACAGCCGTGTTAATTCTCATTACGCTACGTTATCGAACATTTTCATTTCGAAATAATGGAATATTAATTAACGTCGTCAAATATAAACGAAAACTTCGAAATATCTTATAACGATAACGGTAATTTCGCACGATTTCTCATAAAATCGTACGCGAAGGGTCGAGTTCTTTTTTTCACGATGGCAATCGGAGGGCACGAGCGATAAATCAAATTACAAAATTTTGCTGCAAATTAAACATCTCTTTCCGAAACGTTCGAATCTTCAAATAAAATTTCAGCGACCTTACGCTTCGATTTTACATTTCAAATTTTGCCATTTCTGCGCGTCTCGTCGCAGTATCCGATATTTTCACGTTTCAAGCGTCCGAACGAGAAGCATTGGTATCGCAATTTTTCCAATTTTTAAATATCGTTGCTATTCGGTACACCATCGAATGACTTGGAAAATGTGTGTACGCGAGAAAAGTCGATTCTGCATCGGATTTTCAGTCGCCGTTTCTTTAAAAGGGCAAAGGGAAAAACAAACTACGTAACGGCGGAACATCGCCCCGAGTGTTTTAAATTTCACCGATTAACGGGTTTCCACGCGAGCAGACAGAAGCGTCGTTCTTCGTCCGAATACGTTGTAGAACGGTGCAGCGGTAAATACCGTATATATTAAAATACATTATACCTGGCATAATAAAATAAAATGCACGTATGATCGAACGGAAAAAAAGGAAAAACGAATACCGGAATAATTAGAGTTAAAGGCAACCGATGCGTGTGATCGTGCTTACCGAAACATTCCACGATGAAATTCCCCCCCCCCCCCCAAAAAAGGAAAA
>NT_177056.1:295813-304874 GCF_000188095.3 Bombus impatiens
CCCCCCAAAAAAGGAAAAAACGAAACGGAGAGAAAAAGAGATACCGATATCGCTAGTGAGAACCCTTACGCAATTTTTGCTCTCTTTAAACGTTCATTCGCGACGCGTTATGCGGTACTTTTAAATAGAAAAACGAAGGAAACATGATAAATTAACACGCCGGATAATGGAATAATCTAAAAAGTAACTTTGTTATCGAGTATCGATTTACACGAATGTTTTTAACAGAGTGCTCGGTAGAAAATTTATTTGACGACGTTCGCTGTATTGCACTTTTGGAGTGTCGACGTCACGATATAATAATATAGCGTAAGAAGGCTAGCAACAAGAATTCTCAATAATAGGCTATGAGGCTAAAGTACAAATAAATTACTATTACTACCATGTGTCGCATTTTTCTGCCAATTATTAAATGCATGGTAAATTCGCGGTATAATTGTCATTGCCGGTCCCTGCCGGTGATCTGATCAGCGGCTTAAAAAATCATAAAAATCAGTGGCGAGACAATTTGCAGGGGTCGATCTTTTATTCAGTTGCGACGTTAGTGTCGCGTATAATTTTCGACTTCCTTGACGAGCAGCACGGCGACTCGGTTCGCGACGATAACTTCGTTGGCCCGGCAACTGTTATACAGTTTCATGAATTTCCTTTTTCTTTTTTCACCCCACTTCCTCGCCTTTTGCTCGCTTTTGTCACGTAAATCGCGGGCGAAAAATTCATGAGCCGCGCCACGGCGACGTTTCTGCAACGACTTTTATCAGGATCGCATTTTGTATACGTCCGCATTGTGGCCGGAACAATGGCGCGAGCCGCGACGATTATGTTGCCCGTCCTCCTTCAATACGCTCCTACGCCTTTGCATATTTCATGGCGGACTCTGTTGCTCGCGTTCCGCCACCATTAAAACTTTCCATCTTCGCCTTCGTCCCGATGTTTGTCGGTTTCCCACCGTTTCTTCGTTCCTTTGCCAGATTTCCGTTCGTTCGTTTGCTTCTGTTTCGTTTCGTCTTGCCATTGCATCGTTTTATAAACGATAACTTTAAAAAAGCAGGCGATTTTTCGCCCGTTTTTGGTCCTAGGAAACCTAGGAATCCGACGGCAGTGGATTATCAGGTTGAGCCGACGATTAGTTGCTGGAATACAGCAGGTGAAAAATGCGAAAGGCAGGCTGTTTACGCACTCGTAATAATCGATATTATTCGTTCTACCACCAAATAATGCCATAATTCGTTATCTCTACTCTCCGATCGTAGCACCTAATTCTTCCAACTGTGTTCCTTTTTAAGAATTTCCTTCCTTTCTTTTCTTTTCTTTTTCGTTTCCTTTTTCTTCTTTTTTTCTTTTTTTTTGTTTTTACCACTTAATACATGCTTCGCCATTTCGACTCGTCCATCGTTCACGATATCCAGAGACGATCCTAAATCAACATCAGTTTCCATTCGATAAAACAAAACTTGGCGAGGAATTCGGCGACGTTCCGAGAATTAAGCAGCTTAGCAGAGAAAAAACAGGGAAAAAACAGGGGAAAGTTTATGGGTGATACGCAACAGCAAAGTCCCGAACTGGATTCCCGCCGTAGCAGAACGAAAATTCCGGTTCGTGGCTCGATTTATCGAGGCTTACGGGAGGCCCATTTTTCCCCTAACGAATGGTTCAACAACTTCCAATTGCGCACGACGCGATTATTACTCGTTATTCCCTTCCTTAATCCAAATTCCACCGCGTCCACAATTCGGATTTGCGCCAGTATTTGCAAGAATCCGTGGTATATGAACGGTGGCTTAAGCGGAATTTGAAACGTTCGCTTTTGTTTCTTCGGCTCTTTTTTCCACCAACGTGTCCTATGCTTCGACCTGCTACATCTCGTTTCCCATTTTTGGCTCTCCCGATGAAAAGTATGTTAGGCGTTTCTTTCGTAACGTCCGTTTTATGTTTCTATAATTTTTCCAATTTTCGATTCAGTTCGATATTGCTGGAATCGTTCGAACGACGCGATAAACGAATTTTTACTGTATCAGGATTTTCGATTTGTAACTCGAACAATGTTCAGGCCTCGAAAAGTTGTCAGTTCGCAGAAATTCGACCGCCGCAGAGATATCTTTACATACGCTACCACCGTTTCAACTACGTTGACTGCCGCTCTCACCCTAATGAGAAATCCCTTAATTCCTCGTTCAACGTTATTTCATCGCGACGTTCAAACGCGATACCAAAGAATAAACGAAACATTCTTCCCGAAATATAATTCACTGGCGAACGAAGCCACGATGGAGTCAGAGATAAAAAGGTTATTCCGGACAATACAATTAAAAATGCGCATTTCCGCGAAATATGAAATTTCACCGAGCACAAAGCTTGTTCCACTTCCGTAAACTGCTTGATTCTTTTTCGGTCTTCCTCGATGCATTGCATTACATCCGACTGTTGTCTTTAGATACGAGTTCAGAGATACGAATTCGTTTGTTATCTCGGGATCAACGAATAGTCTTATACATAATAGTCTTGTACGTAGTATTATTACGCGTTGACACAAAGCAGGCTAATGTAAAGGAGAGAATAGTGTGATTGAGAATTTGCGCTGCAAATTAGTTCTGCTCGAAATTTGTGAGTAATCTTGAGTTTTGAGAACTATTTTAAATCGCCAACTTCGTCTCTTTCACTTCCGCCCGTCTTAATTTTCATTCGCTTCGCCCCCCCCCCTCCCTCCCTCCTCTCTGTGTTATTTTATGTTTATCGCGGCGAATTTCGCTGACGTTCAACGCGACTAAACCGGGAGAATGAAAAATACCGGGACAAAGGGAAGGGCCTGGAGCGAGGATAAACCGAATTACAAAGGAATCTTACGTTCTAGCCGTTTGCTGCGCTCGTTTGGAGAAACAACGAGCCTCCAGCGTTCGTTAAGGGCAGCGGTTTGTCCGACTGGTCCCGCTTAATCGAAACTTCCTTCCTATTTCTCTAAAGACGTTTCGCAATTTGTCATTTCCTCTGCCCCTTTTAACTGTTTCGCTTCGTATTAATCGCGTTGTCTTTAATGTGACGGTAATTCGAACGTTTAATTGGCATGGAGAAATTGGCTAGTGTAAAGGGATTGGAAGATCGATCATCCGACGGTGTAACAAGATGACGCTAAACGAAAGCTTATGGCGGTTATGCAAAGAGGCAGGCGGCGTACGCACTCGCTGTTAACAAACATTTCGGACCAAGACCGGAAAGCAGTCACAAGTGACTCGAATCGCACGCGATGTACCGAATTTGAATCGAAGGTAGATTTCGCTGTTGAAATTGAGGAACATGGTTTTTACCATTGACCGAAAGGTTCGACGGAAAGTTCGCTAGCAAGCAAAACAACGGTAAAACCATGGCGAAAGGCAAATTCGTTTGAAAGGAACGCGGCTAATCCATAAAGAAAAGAGAGGAACGTACGAAAGACAGAAAACGGTAATTCGGGTAGAATGGTCGGCGTGGGGTCGCCATAATCCGTCGCCCGTGATCCTTTGCGCGATTAGCGTGGCGGCCAGGAAATTCTCCCTTTCGCGGTACAAACAGAATTAAAAGCGACCTGGCCCCTCGACGCTTGCGTTAAACGTGATTAAATATCAAAGCCAGTCGTCTCTGCAGCCCTTAACCTGCATCTCACCCCTCACGCTCCATTATGCGGGGGTTAATTAGGACCGGCGGCCATAGGGCGGAAAAGAGGCGGCGGATCAACGACGAACCGCGGACAAGCGACTCGATTTTCTTTCTTCAATTTCACGACAAAAGAACGTCTGTTGCAACTTGCAACCTTTTTTTCTCCTGCCGTGAATTAACGCGATTTCCTTGAAATTCGCGGTCAAGCTATACGCACACACTATTTCGCGAAGATATTCGAAACATTCGTTGTAAGTATGTTCGCGTTTTCCTTATTTGCCATTTTTTCATTTCATCGACTTAGATGTCAATTTTATTATCTAATTAAATTAATTTTACTATGCTAAAACTTGCCAGATTTATCTCACCAACGATCGATCGATTTCGTTAATTCGCGCAATTTACATAGGACAAGTACGTGCTATTTCACAGAGATCAAAAAGTATCGAAACGGTCGATTAACAAACTTTGATATTCAGCGTGAAACTTGAAATATCGATTCATCGAGTTATATGGTCGGTAAATTTGTACAGAAACAGTCATTTGACACAGTCGTGCGGTACAATAGCGATCGATTATTTCATTTCGTCGATAATTAATTAGTAATCAGTTGCAGAAGCAATTATCCAGAGTCATTTCATGCTGGAAGCAATCAGACACACGTATCTAGACAATCGATAATTAGTCGGTAAATAATCATTTAGTATCACCCGGTCACTCTGCAAGCAATCAGGCTTCCAGTTCGATATTCCAAGTCGGATCGGTCAACATCCTAAGCACTTAGGCTTCCGATATTGCTCAGCAGTCGGTCAAACTCAATCTGCATAGTTTCAACGTACGAACGATTGTTACTTGATTTATTAATTGTTATTATCACATCGTCGTTATTATTCTATCGGAATTGTCAATGTGAATTTTCGAAATAAAAAGCGTCCAGTTATCGGATAAGCTGTTACAATAGAACACGTGTTTTCTCTACGAACATTCGGAAACAGATCGTTACGCACGTATGGAACATTAAAGGACAGTCAAAGCATTCGCGTAATTTTCGTCAAAGAGACCAATTTGAACGTCAGTTTAGTTTAGTCAGTTCGCTTGATTAGTTAATTAGTAAATCTCTATTGAAATCGGTAATGCGTACAACGACATTGTCGATTCGAAGAAACCCCTCGAATTACATCGATTAATTAGTTAAATAGATTATGTTATTAGACAGATATCAATTGGACGAAGAAAGTCACGAAATATCCATGAAATTTCGAAACAAAACTGTTCTATGTACTTAGGTACGTGTTTGAAAATTCGCCGAATATCGTATGTGTGCATGCATACCTAATTAATTATAGGTTTCAGGTAAATTCCAAGTATCTTTGACGCAACATTCAAAGCCAATCCATTCGACTATTCATAGATTTCGAAATTTCTATCGAAATCGAGTCTGCGCTGAAAACGGAGTCAAGATATGCAATCGTAATCGAATCTTTATCTCCGAAGTAATATATGAAGCATCGTACGTCCTATTTAAACGGAAGCCTTTAACGTGGAAATATCTAGGAAAATATCAATCGTAGGAAAAAATGTTTCCGACAAAAGCTGTACGATATGGTTGTCGTCGTAAGGTCAAATAGATAAAAGCACAGCGTGTTCCTCTCGATACCGTACGACTTTTTGTCGGAAACATTTTTTCGCATCGCTCGTATTTTTCCAGATATTCGAGCATTTCCAGTTAAACAGAACACACCGTGCATTTGTTGACTCCGCAAGAAGATGGCGAATACCGGTTTTAACCACAACTTGCCCGTATCGATTCGCGTATCGTTGACATAAATGCAGCCAGCACACGTACGAGCGACGATCTAGGAAACATCGAGCTAGATTCAAAGTAGCTGGAACGTAATTTTCGTCAAAGGAACTATCGTCCGAACGTTCTCGGTCGATGCGTAATCTCCGCGCGGCTAGTTTCGCCGAATTTTCGCCGGAAGCTCGGCTTCGTCCATGGTTATTAATCGACCTAATTTCGAATCGGCGCGACGATACAGAAGCTTGCAGAGCCGTGAGAGGCGATCGCCGTTGCATTGGTTTTCGCTGATCAAATCCGCGAGGTTCTGCGGATAGCGAGCGGTTTCGTTTGCGCGACCGGTACGCCGATTTGGCCGCCGATCGAATCCTGGATGGCCATAGAGACCGGAAACTAGCGACACCGGCAGACAATCCGAGTCCTAATGGGTCCGTAAACATTTGCGTGCAAAGATCAAACGGCATACCGCGACCGATGTCACTGCGGCGCGCCGCACCGTCATCGAATTCGAACGCTAATCACGCCCATAGATCGACAGATCTCTGTGATCTCGCCGGCTTTCGTGTCAATTTCCACGTTATTTTCCCCCGTTTCCTTTCACTTTATCGGGTAGTTACTGCTTCGTCGCGATTTTTTAATTATTTTTTTCAAATTGCTCTTCAGCGATCGTCCGGACAATGATTCGCCGATTCTGATAACGCAGATTCGATTTGCCGGATAAATGTACGGATAGAACTCGAGTCGCAGGATTTCGACGATCTTCTAGTAGGCGGTAGAACACGTAATTCTCAACAATTTTTTCCTCTACGTGTTAATAGGCGTCTCGTCGTAGTTCCCGAGATATTTGCGGCAAACTGTAGCTGTTACCGCGGAGAATTCTACGTAGGCTCGTGCGTTCGCGGTAGCGTACGCGTCCGATTCGTTGCCAGCGATCGGATAATTTTTTGCAAAAATGTATTTTGCAAAATACTCTGGCTATTCGATTAACAATGGGGCTTGTTCGCAGGCGTTCCATTGTGACTTTGAACGTTTTGCGATGGAATTTAGCGTTTTACGATACTTTATTCGAATTTGCTGCATTTTTTGTACTTTTCCACGTATCTCGACGTTTTGTTGCCCTCTGTTAAATTTTCATCCTTTTTTTTTTTTAATATATATTTTCCAGTGTTTTGTGCTATTATCGTTGAATATTTTTTATATATATTCTTTTATACATTTTTTTTCTTTTTCCATATATATTCTACCCATGGTTGGTATATTTTTCGTAGTTTTATTACATTTTCGTACGGTTCTTTATATTTTATCGAATCTTTAAACGGGTCTGGATTTTTCGAATATTATCTAAAGAAGAAAGGAAGCTTAAGCGAGAGAAAAAAATGTGTAAAGGGCGACTAAAATTTTCCGCTTGCCGTATTTGAAGAAGAAACGTAAGCAAAACCCTCCCTGTGTTAATGGATTCTGCGATACATTCGAATCACGATTCTTCGGAAAACATGGTATCGATCCCGGGCTTTTGACAATTTTTCATCCTCCCGTTGGCTCTGTTCTTGTGAAAAAACAAATTCGTTCGACAGCAAACTGTTTCATTTTGTCGTTGTTCTAAAATATAGGAACTTTGCAACGATCGTGTTCCTGCACACAAAGTTCAAATCGTGTGTTTCTCCTCTTTCTACGAATCCCTTTCCCGTCTCTTTTCCTACGTCTCTCTTGACCAGGACTATTAATTCCTAATAATGTTTTAAGTTAAATCGTTTAATGATGCTTTAAACGTAATAATAACCGGACTAAATCGCAACGATCTAATTCGATTACAAAGATAATAATCTCACGAATATAATAATAATTTACAGGTGTATTATTGAATCGCGTTTAAACGATTTGTTCGCGTTCGTACACGCGATATTACGCACGTCAGACAAAGAGGATAGAATTACGTTCGTTATCGTTTGTTTTCGTCTATTAATGGCTAATAATGTACGACTCCGTTTATTAACGAAAATTTCGATCGATTAAAACAAACGGATATTCCAAGATGAATTACAAATTGAATTAAAAGCTTGGCACTAAAGTATACGTAAATTTGTCGTTTCCTTGATTTTTCCAAACGATCGTAATAAATATCGGAAACTTATTAGTTAAAATAACGCGCCGTCTTACTTGGCTTCGAGTTACTTTCAAATAATTGTAGTTTATCCGACGTAGAGCAAGCTCTCTTCGAACGTGTTCATGTAGTTTCACGCGTTCGCGTATCCAAAGGCTATCTATCTGTTCGTCGTCGGGATGATTGGATAAATGTCGGACGTACCGAGAATACATCTTGCAGAACGTTTTAAAAGGTGGTATTCCGCGGCGTGAAAGTGACGAATCAACGCGTGCCGTTCTCCTTTTCAGTTTTTCGAGGGGATTTATCGTCACAGATACTCGACGTTCTTCGGGCCTGTCGCTGAGATTCAGTAGACGCGTGTACCGCGACGTCGGCCGCGATTCTTCTTCTTTTCTATCGTCGCCTCTGCCAAACCGGTGAAAATAAGCCGACAGATCGGCCGGAAAGGCTTTCTCACCGAGATGGGATTCGTATCGCGTACGAGGATTTTCCTTTCAGTCGAACGTATGCGATTTTCTTCTCCCTCTTCTTTCCTCTTTTTTCTTTCCTCGTTGCCGAATGCCTTGGCAGAGATTGGAATATTTTCTGACGAATTCGCGGTACTTGTTCGAGACGTAGAAAACTTTGGTGACCGATTATGACTATTGACCGAAGCTATTCTCAAACCGATATGGACGTACGTACGCCTGCCAATTATAGGGAGGGCACGGCCTCCTCCAAGTTCGATATACAGTCAATAAGGAGAAATACCTCTCAGATTTGATACGAACTTCAGACAATTATACGGTATATTTTTTGCTACGAGCTATCTTCTTTTACGAAATTAGCTCTAGTTAAAGAAATTGGCGTATTTCAACGAATCGACGCTATCCATTCAAACGTCTAAACGTTACCGCGTCGGCTGCTTCGCGTACCTACTCCGGAAATTGAACTCATTTTTTCATTACCATTTAAGAGAAAACTACCAATTTTCTGTCAATTTTGGTAAGATTCTTGAATTGTCTTTGTCGAATCCGCCATATGAGTTAAACGCGTGCATCGACTTTTATCGACGATTTGTCGCAGATTTTGCAGAAATATAACTACGTGGTAAATCGATTGCAGATTTTACGCGACGGTGTCTCGCGGACACTTCAAATTGGTCTCGCTCGAAATTCGAAAGCAGCCTTGAATTTCGCCGTTTGCCTATGGGCTATGTTCTCGCATATTCGATCGATCCTGTAGCTTAGACCGCGTTTAATCGAGTTGCATCGAAAGCGTAGATAAATTTACACGCTATTGCTACTACATGTAACAGCGTACGCAAACGCTATCATATTCCTTTCAAATCATCCTGAAACTTCCAATACTTTCATAACTCCATCCAACAAAGAAACGTATCGAAATTTTCATTGTTTCACCTGCTATATTTTTGCAACTTTTATTTAACCATTTGCACAAAACAAATATAGAAAAAAATTGGATACAAGCATCGCGGTCTGTTGCAAAAAAAAAAAAAAAAAAAAAAAAAAAAAAAAAAATTCAACCAC
>NT_177056.1:305293-326658 GCF_000188095.3 Bombus impatiens
AAAAAAAAAAAAAAAAAAAAAAAAGAAAAAGAAATTCAACCACCGTGGTTCTGTTTATTAGTTTATGGAGTAATGGCTTGCGGTAAAGATGTTCGACATACAACCGTGATTTCGTTGTTTGCCAATTTTTTCGCTCTTTTTTATTTTTCTTTTTTTCTCTTTTTGGTGAAATCGATGTTTTATGAAAACCGCGGTGAAAAATACAAAACGTTATTCGACGAACACGTTTCCGGTGCGTAAAAAAGTTTAGTCAACCAGCCAATATCGGCCGGTCGCTTCAATAATTATATAACCAGCTTTTGTTATCCCGCACGAATAACTCTCATAACTCTGTGTATGTTTGTGTGCGTTTATTTAATTTTTATATTTTCCTTTCTCTCCTTCCTCGCGTTGGAGATTTTATGGTAGCTACATTGAAACGTTAAAGTTGTTTCGATAAAGTTATTTTTTAGTTACTGTGTTGGAATTGTTGAACAGATAAAGTCGTTATACCGTACACTTCTACGTACCGGGTATCCGAAAAGGTCGCGATCGAACTTACGCTACGTATAAATTTCTACGTGAAAATGCTTTTTCGAATAGTTAGAAGCGCTGAAAGATTTCCAGGAAAGTTACTCTTAAGACTCGTTACGCAGAATCACAAACAAACGCAAACATTCTTAATTCTCATTGACAGTCGTTGATCTCGCCGCGTTCGACTATCGTGGATTTGATTTTATGGGATCACGCGGAACAATTGGTTTTTGAAAATGTGACAGAGGCGGAAGACCAGCCTTATGTTTTTATCTTTATTTAATGGGACGTTTAATCGGTAAATCGTTATTCTAACAATTGTAAGTAAAACCTCGAATACAGGTAATAAATTGTACGATAGATGGATAATTTGGAAGAGGTAAACGAGAAACTTTCTACGATTCTCCTCGGCATTCGTCTTGCATCGACGTTTTATCTATAGACAGCGCTGAACGTGCAAGACGGACGCAAGATTGGAAATTCAAAGTAGTTACTATGGCTTGGCTGCGTTTGACATATCCATACCGACTTGCAACCGCATTGTCTCTTTCACTAAGGAAAGGTCTTCCTTCGTTCTCTTCCCTTCGTTTTCTCTCCGCAACTTTATAAGTCCATATCCTGCCGTGTTCTTTGAAATTGTTTGCATCGAAGACGATGATGCTGTTTGGTTTTCTTCTATATTCGATTCCGTCGGTGTTCCACTTCCGCTGATTATCACGATGATCCGGATGATTAGTTTCGTACATCCTGGTAATAATTATAATAATCTTCGATCAGAGTCGACGGATATACACTGTTTTTCCAAAGACTCCACTTTGCTCCTTTTCCACCTCCATCGACCGTAAAATCAGGCAGTTGATCGAACGGAAAGAAAACGAAAGCGAAACTTTCAAAAACAAGTTTCGTTCTTGGATTACGGCCGCGTGTTTCCTTCGAAAAATTAAAAACAAGAAAGGTTTCGAACGAAATAAGCAATAAAAGATAGTGGAAAAGGAAGAAAGAAAAGAAGGGGATGAAAGAAAAAAGAGGTAATTTCTCCGGATGGAACATCGTCTGACGAACGTTTTCGGTCGGAGATTCTTCTCGTTATTGGCTGGCTGAGTTTATTTTCCGACTGTTTTTGATACCCATCGTGATATTTCTCGTGGATTTTCCTAGCTATCGTTTAAACGCTTCTCAAAGCTCTCCCTATTCGTTCTCTAACTCTCTCTCTCTCTCTCTGTCTCTCTGCCTTTTTTGTCTATTTTTGTTTTCGTAGGATGAAACACGGTTAATAATTGTATCCGTCTGTATCTGGGCGAAACAGTGAGTTGGGATTGCTTTTCGAGGGAAGAAGCTTTTTCATTTCGAAATTGGACGAGCTTTTGTAGGCGTTTTGCGTAACGTTCGGTTCGTTTGTGCCGTTTGCATCGCCGAGGAATCACGGCAGATTAAAATTCATGTTTTCAGTTGTCTGTTAAATTGCGAAGAAATTCGATTACGTGTGTATCAAATGGCTGAGCGAAGGAGACGGGGAACGTCGAGGCGAGGCCATGCCTCTGGCCATCCGTCTCTTCCTTATTACGATTAGTTCAATGTTTTAATCGTTTCTTGAAATTGAAGAATATATAAAAGCGTCCTCCTTATAGGTCCGGAATTTTCTTGCTTCGAGAAAATTCAACCGCCTTCCGACGAATCTCCTTTTCGTTCCACGTCTTATTACCACGGACGTAATTATGAAATTGTACCGAAAGCTCGTTCTTTGACACAATTCGTGTCGTCATTCGGAAGAATTATGTAATTTTATTTCGAGTAACAATGTTTGTTCAAACACACTGTTACTTTTCCCGTCTTTCTCGTTTCATATAGCATCCGTATAAATTTATATTATAAAATTAACCGCAGCAACGAAATTGCCATTGTACACTGTTGTACGTTTTTATTAACGATCTCTTCGCGCTTAGCGCGAAGATTTAAGAATACTTTGACGCTCGATAAGAAACCCGATCGACCGTCGATCGTTCGAAGCCACGGACGAAACGCTTCGCGGCAAAATGGTCGATCGATGAACGCAAAGTGGCATCTGCACCGACGATCATTTCGATCGCCGCGACTGTTTGCGGTCGTGGAGAATTTTGAGTGCGCCGCTTCGTTGGAAAGGCAATCTGTCGTATCGTCATCGATACGTAACTCGAATGCGTTCGATTATTTGCTTATTGATGCGTATGGTTGCTGTTCGCATGGCACGGGTGGCTCATAAACGTTCGATTGGACGTTTAGTTCCGGATAACGAGCCCCGGATTCGATCCGCACCGCTCGTTTTAAGCCACGCTTTCTCTGTTTCTCTCTTTCTGCCAATTTCCCTTTTCGATAGTCCCCGATGCTCATCGATGTCAGTTTTCTTTGATCCTGGCCCGTGTATCTTGTTCATTTTCACCATTTTCGCGAGCTTTATCGTATTTAGCGCGAACTGGTAGAGGAAGCGCAGCGTATTTCGAATCTCAGTTCGTTCGAAACTAATGAAAAATTATTCCGGCGGAGACTGGGTAGAAATAAAACTGCGTAACATCGCAAAGGAAATAATAAACTTTTGTATTTCAAACTGTCGCCGATAGCGAGCAATACGAAGTGTCCGAAACTTTGGTACGATCGAAAAATGGCATAAAGCAACGATCGTGTTACGGTGCAGGTAATTAACGTTAAATTAACAAGCAATTGTTCCTCGTTTAACTCGTTGTCTTGAAAATTTGACCTGATTTTCGATTTTCCAGATCTACGTATATATTTCTTTGATAAGTTTCGTTACTTCCAGCGTGAATCGGTATCAGTTAGCGTTTCAGCAATCTTAATAAGCCAATTTGTAGCAAACGTAAAACTCTCTTCCTCTTTGTTTCATTTTATTTCTGACAGAACCGAGCTTTGCTTCGAGCTTGAAAATAATCGCTTCGATAGTGACTGCTGCAACTTAAAATTGACTTTGACCGTTCGAACGTGAAATTGATTTTATTTTTATCGCCTTGAAATATTAAAAAAAAAGAAACATCGAGAAACGCGATAGACGCTTCGTTGATACGTTTTGCGTCCTATTTTTGTCCGAAGCACGGAAACGGAATCACGATCTCCGTTTCCTGGGCGTGAACTGTAATAGGATTTTAAGTACATTAAGCACATTGCACGATGCATTTCCAGCATTCGGTAAAACGAAGTGAGCGCGTTGGGTAAGTTATTACGGTAACCTAGATATCGTACGTCTAATTTGCTTTCTGTCATCGTTCAGGATCGTACAGGCTGATTCGAAACTTGTCGCGTTTCTGTGTGCGCATATATGCCGATGTTCTCGAGCGTCGAGTCTAACGCTTCTCACTCTTTTCGGTCTTAAACAAACAGCGATAATTGAAACGGATCGTGCCGGCGAACAGATTTTACACGGTAATTTGTACTCCGTCGGACTTTGTACTTTCCCCGTCGTATTATTATCCGGACATTTGGATATTTATACGTTTATGACAAATGTGTGAAATTGCAAATTTTGTAATTCCCACGTGAAAAATGATCGTGCGGCGAAGCTTGTTTTTTTTTTAAACGTATCACGGAATTTATCATTATTTACATTACGTACTTTTCTACGATGAATGAACTTGCGAAAGTAAGATCGTCAACGAGCCGAGAAATCGCAAGCACAGGACTAGCAACTTCCAAACTTCCGGCTACCGGAAGAGAGCTATCCGCTCGGACAATTAGACAGGCCCGTGCTTACCATTCGATCAATCCCTAATTACATTTACCTGTAGCTGCTGCATCATCCTACTCCAGCTTGGCTCTATCTACCGATTACCGACACGCGCGATCATGCTGATACGTGTCGCTGTGTACGTTCATCGCACACAGGAACCCCGTACAGCCTGGTTCGTAGCCTATTTCGAGTGCCAATTCCACCGTTAGCGATTATGCTCCTCTGCCTCTTTGCGTTCTTGCCACTTGTACGACGCACTTATGCGCCTGTTCCAAGCTTTATAGTCGTAGAAGGACTGAATCGCGTGAAAAAGCGGAGAACCAAGCAAATAAATATAGCGACGAGTAAAAATTTTGAAAATCATTAATTATGCAAACCTAAAAGAACAGAATCTAATCGTTGTGATCTATTTTATACTAATTTAGCGATTAATTGATTTGATTCTATACATCGCCGAACGAAAATTAAAACCGTTCGAAGCGAATCGTAAAATGCACATTGCGAATGATTGGTGAGCTTTCGCGGAAACGGTGGTTGTCGCGGTAGTTCGATCAAACGATACAAAATCGATCGTCGTTCGTTGCTAGCCATGCCAGCGAAAACGTTTCGCCATTCTACGATATTAATGCCAGAAGCTTTCGGTGTGTTTCCGCGAACACGATTATAAATGAACGATATTGGACATCGAGAATGGCGGGAACAACGAGGAATTTGAAATATTAATTCGTTGCTTTGCTACATAGTTTTCAACTTGTTCCCGCCGCTTTTGCTAGAGATTCCAGCGACCGCCGATGAAAACGATAACAGCAGAGAGAAAAGTTTCCTCCGATAAAACCTCGCCTTTTCCGATTAATCTCTGTGCGAAGGAGCGCAGACGAATACGTTTTAATAGAAAAGATACGCAGGAATACCTTTGACCCGTGGCTTTAACCCAGATACTTTACCGTTCGCAAATATTTCCACATGTTCGTGTATTACCACAGGCCTGTGAAATCTAAATAAATGTGAAATAAAAATTGACACGCGCCCACGAACGCATCCGTTCTCCGAGTTTACCACCGAACTCCTTTTACGGATATATCGTTCGAAATTTCGTTAGCGCTGTATCGCGACACGACCATCGCCAGAAACATGGAACATAAAATGCACGGTTCTCTGTCGCGAAGAACAATTAGCTTAGCGATCCATCCGCTAAAATCGAGCGTCGTCAGGTTTTTCGTGGGGGCCAGCCGTCCGCTTAATTTCCTTAGCGAGATTACGTATCGCCGGGAAGGAATTCTAATTAGTCAGCACGACGGCAGGCGCTATCAACCCTTTGCGAACGGCTGCCTGTTAGCCTACGATAACACGGCCTGAGCCACCCATTCGCAGGGGCGACCACAAGGCGCTTAGGGGTGCCTCGACTTAGGCCGACGATGCTCGAACGCGCCTGCAAACCTGCCTACCCTGCAAAAATCTTCAACGTTCGTCGATGGACGTTTAAATCTTTCTAACTTTTGTTACATATCGCTCGAAAGTTATCGCACCAGGAAATTATCGCACGATAACCATAATTTTCCATCTGATTGCATTTTTCTGCTCTTTGTTCCGTTATTTCGTTCTCCACCCAATCGTATTTTCCTTTTTTCTTTATTCGTTCGTCTCGTCTTCGATCTCCTCTAGCGTTAAACGATTGCTTAATCGTTAAAACGACTGTTCGCGACGGTCGTGTTTACTTGGACCAGAAAATTTCTCGATATTATCTAGCCAGAATCTTCGCTTATTCATAATCTAAGAAATCATAATCACGAGCGAAATACCACGAGCGAATATGATTGCGGAATGTACGTATGGATGAAATATTAATTGTACGAATATGGACCACTTGCAGCTTCCTAATAATTTAGGCTACGAGATATTCATCGACCTGTCTCGAATCACAAAAACGCTCGTAAAATACTAAACGATAATTTTTTTTTTTTTTAACAATAACGTAACGTAATATAGATTTATAGAATATTCGCCGAACTGTTACCAATTCTAGAAATATTCGTAATTCACGCAATAATCCGACCTATTTTCCAGGTGAAATCAATATTCCAGATTAAGTGGCAATTGTTTAATAATAATCTCCGAGTAACGGCAGGCCTTTGAAACATTTATCGATCCATCATGAATCATTGAAATATTAATAATCGAACGACCCATAAATGATTCTCAGATCGAATTGAATCGCGATTTCCAGTTAAATGGAAATCTTTTTTCAACGCGATTCGCTGCAATACTTTCTGATAATTCGCTTGTGTAGGCTTACGGCGGTATTCGTTGATCTATCTCGAAATATTCAAAATCCAATTGATCGCGAATGGAATGCTTGGGAATGGATTATCGCTGCTCGAATATGGACCATTTGTGAGCTTTTTGACCATTCGTGTCAGTGAGTTTATGAAATGTTCGTTAATCCGTCGCGAAATATCCCGTGATCCAAGAAATTCTTAATGGATGTTGGAATTTCAGAATACGGATGGAAATTTGCGCGTGTCGTAATTAAAAGACAGCTGTAATTCGTAATTTTCTTTGGTATACAAGAGCGTAGCGTATAGACGGAAAAGATTCTGCGTTTCTGCGTCGACTATCCTCTTTTTATTTTTAAGTTCAAACCTTCTTTCGATTAAATTAAATTAACCGCCTTAATCTTCCTAGGTCACTGGAGATTTTCCTGTAACGAACAACCGTATTTCTGTCTTTTATTTTTAAGAATGCTTGGCGTTTAGGTCGGGCGAACGGAAACCTATCGTTAAGTAGATGCTAATATTTCTTCACGTTTCATGCTGTTACTCTATGCTAATCTCTTAACAGATTTTACTTTCTTACGTTTAACCATAAAATTAGCTGTAGAATAATTTCTCTCTCTTAGTTAATCGTATTAACAAAGTTTCCCTACCGTGTAACTTCCATTCTAGAGCTGTCCTTAACAAATTTTTGGAGGAGAGAATAAAAAGTAATGGAATATTATACTGTTGCAGGTAGACTAAGAAGAATTGTTCCTTTTTTTTTTGCAAAATTCGGCGGCATTTTTTCGTTTTTGGGCGATCCTGCACCGAAGATATAATCAACGAAGAGCTTCAAAATTTGTAGAAAATAGTTCCTTTTCGCCATCGTGCTACCTTATTTTATAAATTAGAGTTGCGATCTTTGTAAATTGTAAACTATTGAAATAGATTTATAGAGATTTCTCTTTTTTTAGCAATGTTTCTCTTTACTTATTTAATGTTAATTTATTTGTGTCATGCGAGTGAGCGATACGACGAATCACGTGCGTTCTCCGTTATAACCTGTTAATAAATAAAATTTACAGCATTGTGTTGTAAGGCTATTTTCAACGAACAATGTAAATGTGTGTAATATCTTTTCAGGATTGATAAACGATGCAAAATGCCAACCTTGATCACTGAGCGCTACGTTTTATTCCATTAACGAAAGTTATAAAGATCCCTCGCTTTAAAAGGTGTAATCGATAAAAGCTGCGAATAATCGACGCACGTGTAATAAATTAGCGCGAATCGTTGCTCGAGTCGCAAGCAGGATCACGGCGCAGCAGATCAGCATTTCTTCTCCGATCATCGTACAGATCACCCTCGAGCACTGTACACTCTCTTTCGACCTCCCTGTGACCCCGCTTTTCGTGTCTTTTTGTCTCCTTTTGTCTTTCTGTCTGAATCTTGCACCTTCGTCCCCGCCATAATCACGTTCGTAGATACCCTCTGGCTGCCAGAATATATATACATATGGGGGATATTTACGGGGTGGTTCCAGACGTTAGAACGGTCTCGAGAATAACTCGTGTACAAAGATATCGTTCGAGGTTTACCTTCCAGTTCCATTGCCAATATCTGTTACGATACTTTACGCTAAAATAAAGCGGTATCGACGAAGCAGCTGACGAATCAGAACCAAGCAAATATACCCTATTGAAATATTGCTGTTTTATTGTTCTTCTGAAATCGTTGAAAAATGATTGAAAAATGATTATACGAATGATAGTAGCGGTAAAAGTATTTGGTATGGCTATAGAAAAGCGGAAAATATTATCATTTATAATTTGACGGTAAACCTCGAACGGCACTTTTATATACGAGCGTTTTTCGTCGTTTCAACGCCTGCGAACGATCCTACAAATATGCAAAATATATTTTCTCGCACCTTGTATATGGCGCCTTTTAACCGCTTGACTCCTCCATTTTCTCTCTTTGTTCTTTGTCCCTTCGAGTCGGCCATTTTCTCCAGTCGCTTCTTAACCTCTCATATCTGTCTTGTATTTATGTGTACGTTTTGTCTAACTCTTCTCTTTTCTGTTTTACTTTACAGAGATACTCTGCACAGCGGGCAAAAGGTACGAGCCTCCCCTACATTACAGTTGTCTCTTCTTTTTCTTTATTCCGTTTTTCTTCTCATTCTTTTCTTCACCGTTCCTTTTTCGTTTATTTCTTTCTCTTCTCCTCTTCTTATTCTTCTTGTTCTATATAGGGCGAGGCATATAAAATACGAGAATATTGAATATTAAGAGTACGAGAAAACGACGATAGGCAGAGTTGAAGCGTTTCGTAAATCTATACTTTTACCGGTATAAAAAAAAGAAAGAGAGAGAGAGAGAGAGAGAGAGAGAGAGAGAGAGAGAGACAAGAAAGAAATTGTTACGAAACTTACGAATCGTTCGTCTCTCGAGGGTTTGGACGAAGGGAATTCTATCGTCGAAAAATTGGCGTAAACGCATCAACGTTGCCTGTCGATTAATCGTTGTTTTCAGATCTTACCGATATTCTCAGAAACGTTTAATTTTCACGTTTTCCGCGTATCACTCGGTACGTTCCAATCTCTCCCTTGTCTGTCACTCGGTATGTCTCTGTCTTTCTCGTCGTCTTTATGGCTCTTCCGTTCCTCACACGTTTTCTGTCTCTCACGTTCATCTCTGTCACTCACCATCCTAGAGCTGCTGTGATGTTATTCGAATAATCATCGACGAAATATTACGAAATTTCTCTCGATAGCCACTGACCGATTACAGACGCGATTTTCGTCGCGAAGGTGTTTACAAGATAGGATTTTTCGAAAAACCGGGTTGAGAATTTGAGTCGATGGCCGACTTCGGACGATGGGAGACCACGGCGGAGAAACACGATTGTCGCTCGTTTATGGTTTTTCCAGGTCTACCAATTTCTTGAGAATGCCTGCAGTAAGCGGAATTCACGTCTAAGTAGTATAAAACAGGTATGAAGTCATTTGGTCCGGAAGAAGAAGGGAAAGAAGAAAAAGAAGAAGAAGAAGAAAAAGAAGAAGAAGAGAAATCAGTGTTTCGAAGTGGAAGAGCACGAGAGTTTCAGAGAAAATGTTTATTTGTAATTTTTCATGTCCCCTTTAGGTTACACGCGCAAATTATTGATCGTTAGTGGATAAAAGTATCAATTTTTAACTGTTGGGATAAATACTCGTTAAAAAATAACGAACGGTATCCTTATATTCATCGGTAAAGACAAAACACTTGAATTTGGCAGGTGATTTAACATTTGGTCCGATGTCCTTATATATTCGTCTTTTATCTACGCTAAAAATCTAAGTTTTTCCTATGTGGTCTTCGTATAGGATAGCTTAATTATCTCCCTGATTTTGTTGGAAAATTAATATAATTTCAGAAGAATTATTAAATACGTTAATTTCCATTCTTTTAAAGAAATATTATTTCAAAACAGAACTCTGGCTCTCACGATATCATATCAATTTTTCGATTCCTACCAGCTTTTATTTTACGATTCGATGAAGTACGAACCGTAGAAGATTGGATGTTTCGCATATTACAGCTTAATACATCTCAAAAACCTCGCAGAGTTATAATATTTCTGTTTCATCGTATCGATTAGGGATTAAATTTGATTATAGAGAGCGAAGCTTCGAGGCCGAACGAAGCAACGAATTTTTCCTTTCTCTTTCGCATTTCTCCTGCGCTTTTCTTCTTTTTTCTTCTTTGAAGCTTCCTGTTGGTTCGGATAATAATAATTTCGACAATTCGGTGATACGTTTCGTCGACTCGGTGTTTTTACACAGAAAATACGTCGATTTCGTTGGCTTTTACTAAAGTCGCGGGAAAATTGTCTTTTCCGACCTTCCATCGGCGTAGGACGACCCCGTAAAAGTCGACGATACGATCCTGCACCCGAAAATCTCCCTTTCACCTGTCTCCGGTCTGCCTCGATTCACGTAAGTAGAGAGATTTTTATTTACTTTGTTCGCCATACGTCGCCGCCCCCCTCTTTGTCCGCGAAAATATTCGAAAACGCGACGATCGTAACAGGAATATAAAAAAAGCGTTCTGAATAACTGGGATTTCCATTTCCAGTGAAAATATTCCCCATAAATTAATTACTACTAGCTAAATAATCGTTGTTGGAAATAATTATTCTATAGTTAGACGCGTACCCTTTTTATAAATATCAAGACGCGAAACTCGAACTATATTTGATTATATTTATAGTAGTATTTTCGACTATATATTCTCTTCCAAATAATTTAGAAGAGAAAAATTATATATGAAAATAACCGATAGTACCAATTAATAGTTGGCGTATTTCTCGTCACATTACGTTGAAAATGCAACAAGTTTTAACGATAAAGAAGCAATTGTCTTCTGAACTCTTCGCCGTTTTATTGCACTTTTAAGGAATTAAACGGACAATCTAAGCCCCGTTATCCGCCTACACTAATATCAAACAAGGGAAAAAGCGAAAAGAAATAAAAGAGCGGGACGAGAGAGAAATAATTTAAAGGGAGCGAAAAGGTTAGATCGAAACAGTGACGAAGGTGAAAATATCCAGAATCGATCGCCAGGTTCTATATATAAAAGGACTGGAAAGGGTTGAGGCGGGGGGAATGTTACAGCAGGGGTAAAACGTTCGAAGAGAATAGTTTATTTCTAGTTGCTTTCCAGCTGGTTACCCGAGTAAATCGGTATCCACGTAATACCTGGCTTTCCACGAGAACGTTCGGATATCCGATTATATCCGACTATGCTGCCTTCTCAAGGAGCATTTGAAATTTAAATACGATTCACCGTCTTCCGCCGTTCGATCCACCTTCTGGACCAGTTTCGCTAACACGATGAAACCGTGCTTTCTAGATCCGTCGTCGACCGGATCTCCTTCGCCCGCCATACAACCATAAATTCCTTCAAATTACCATGAATTATTTCATAGTTACGCGTAATAATCTTTTTGGTAACACGAAGATCGCGTTAGATACGTACGGGCGAATAATTTGAATTTTTCAGTGAAACTCGGAGTCTTATCTATCTATCTAAGAAGGAAATATGGCAAACCGTTGAATCGAAGCTTTCTATAACTGTAAGCCATTTACGAGGCAACCGATGAATTCCATCACGGCAAGATGCTGCGTCTTTGGACGAGATTGGATCGTCGAATCGCTTCGGTATGTCGACCGTTAATTGCAAATGGGTATCGGATAAGGCATGTTGCATCGATCGGAACGCGTGGTAATCCGAAGGAGTAACGTCTAACGAATAAGCTGACGACGTCTCTTGTCGTAGAAACAGCGCCCGCCTAGCGTCGTCACGCGGCAATTTCGCAGAACGTCCTCCTTTGTCAGTCCGACCGACGATTGGATCTTGTCTAAAGACACGACATTTTTACGTGCTGCGATTCATCTGTCCGACGAATGGCTCGAACTTACAGAAAGCAACAGCGATTATTTCGATCGATCGACTCGACTCGCTGTATCTTTTTTCAAAATACACCTCCGGTTTCATTGAAAAATTTCGAAAAAATAAATTAAATGAAATCAAAAGAATTTGTATGGTCATTAGCAAGTTGTTGTAAGCGAGTGCAGCGACGATCTTTTTTCAAGACGGAATTTCTGGAATTTCTGGAAAGGAAATCCGCACGACATAACGCGCAACGTAATAATAGAGTGAAGCGGAAAATTTAGTATCGATTACTTGGCAAGTATCATGGCGGCGAATTTGGCAAAGACACGCAGTAATTGGTACACGTCAAACGCACACGTAACACAAAGCGCATTTCTACCGTCGATGGTTTGCGTTTGAAAAAGTCGAAACCCAGCCGCGGCTGAATTCGACAGAAAATTGATCTGTTATTGCATAGAATTATTAAAAAAGGAAGAAACCATTGGCAGAGCAGGGAAAAGGTCGCGATGCAATCAGAAATCGTATAATTGATTAAAGAGAGAGGAAAAAGTATCTAATAAACGGAGGATTAAACGACTGTTTTTTTCAGGATAGACATTTTTTTCTTAAACGCAGCGTTCACTGTGTTCAGCGAAGATCATATCGATAAGTGGAATAATGATTCGAAGTTACGCGTTATTCGCGAAGTAAACTTGTTAAGTCAATTAACTCAATTCTCCGAGTAAAAGCAGACGAGGAACGTTGTTTGAATATTGATCTCGCAATCAAAGAAATTCGTCGGAAGGGGGAATCCCAAAAAGACGAGAAAAAGACGAGAGCGCAAAGGAAGAAAAAAAGGACAAAAATTACTACGGCTCGCGCTCGATAACAAGTTTTCAACTCGATATCGCGAACGTTGTACGAAATATCGGAAACATCTTGAAGATACAAGATTCCAAAGAAAAGGAAAACAAGGAGACCGTGAAGCTTCGAAAAATTATACAGCGATGAAAGTGAATTCGATTTAATTGTATTCGAGCGTATTCGACGTCCCAAAGTCCCAAAATTCAAGACAAAAAGAAAGTACGAGCCCCCGCGAAGCTGCGAAGATGTTTCAGTGCAACGAAAATCCGTCAGAAGCGAATTTTCCCTACTCCTCTAACCGTTCGAACGGCGACAATCGAATTTCAACGGCGAAAATCCGCGGTAGGTTGGCGGACGCGTGTCGTCGCGGTTCATCAGGAAGCATTGACACATTCCGTCGATATTCCAGTCGATATTTTCGACGTGGCTCTGTGCTCGATAACGAGGCCGCGCGATCACCGGATGTGTACTCCAGTTTTCGTCTCCTTACCCCTCCCTCATTCTGTCTCTCTCTCTCTCTCTCTCTCTCGCGCGATCCTCGTTCCCTTTTGTCCCATGTCTCGCATCTCTCGATTTAGAGTAGAGTGTCGAGTGCTGGAGGACGACGATTAATCTACTCGAATCGCTAATTAACCATTTGATGTCGAACCGGATTACGCGGACAGTGTTTGTCGAATCGAAACTGTCTCTTCCCGTGTTCCATACATTTTTGGAAATTGGCCGGTGAATTGTTAATATTTTGTAGGACTCTAACTTTTGTAGAAATTTAGATGAAACTTCTTGGGTAGTTTATTAGTCACTCGCTCGATACCGGACTCGACTGCGCGAACAACGTTTTGTGTACCGTAAGTGAAATTTTACTCTCGGAATTTCTTGCCTGGTTCTTGGATTACTCGGCTGGTGGCTCCTTTTTCAAGACTGTTGCAGGCTGTGTGGTATTCTCCAAAAAATAAGTTACGCATACTTATTAGAATTTGCAATATAGAACTTGACTCATAGCGCGCATAACTGCATCGTTTTCAAGGGATCCTTAGATCCTATCCGTAGAGGCATCGTTTTTCGTTAATGTTGTAAAGGTGGTTCGCGCGTAACTCGCGTGTTCGTTAAAGTCGAACGACGAACGTATTCAGTTTGGTCATCGATCGAGGAAAGCCGATCTGCTAGCGCTGGCCAGCGAGTGAGACGGACCAGCAGGAAACCCGGGAGAGGCTTAACGGACGTATACGTCGAACGTTCGTGCAAGGGATGGATAATTTAGGTCAGCTTTAGGTCGAACCATCGGGGCCGCGTCCCTCCACAGGGATGCCGATCGCTTCCCTCGATACATAACAATAGTCATTAGCGTATCAAACGATTTGCTTTCCAAGAAGATCATCGCGACGACGAACATCCTGGACAGCTGGTTTATGGTTGCCTTCGTTTCATCGTTAAATTGATTTTACGAACAGATAAGACGCCGAACGCTTGTAAAACTCCTAAATTCTTGAATTCCTTTTAAATCCGCCAAATTTGGAAATCTTATCGGTCTTTAAATGTCGAAATTTCTACTATCTTAAATCGTTATATGTGATAAATATAGAAATATGAAAATTCTTAGATCCTTCTAAACCTTTAAGTTCTTTGTTGCCTTATTAGCTCACGTATTATTGTCACGTGCGAATAATTTCGACGCTCTCGGTGCATATTTTTGCTGTTTCGATAGAGCGAACGGGTTAAGCCCGAGTTTCGATGTAATTCGCCACGTTTGCAACGTATTTACATTTCCGGCGTCTCTTTTGGAGCACGTCGGTGCAGGTTCGCATCTCATGTTTAAGGATACGACATTCGATAAGGGTCTCCACTTACCGTATCCTCGACGTTCATGCATGCACATTATGTATAGAGGGACACACGTGGATCACAGTGACCGCAACGTGCATTAAAAGGAGCTGGACGCCTTCATGAAACATTCAGACCGGGCCTAAAACGCGCGTACGCCAACCTTCCTGTGATCACATGCAAAACAAACCCGAACCTTCCGGCTCCCTCACCTAATTAATCAACGGAATCGTATTTGAAACATGGACATGGAGACGCGTTATGGATTGTGAAAAGACTCGATGTAAATCGACCGAGGAAAGGCAATTGTCTATAGAAGGAGGCGCGTAAATCAAAAAATTAAAAAATTTGAGGATTTAAGGAATTAAGAAATTCGGAAATTTAGAAATCTCAGGATCCAAGTTTCGTAATCTGCACGAAGAATGAAAATAAACGAACCGCGAACTGAAAATAATTTCAGTCTTTTAAAATTTCATCGAACAAATCTCCGATAATACTAAAAGTAACGTAATATTTTAATAAGAACGACAAATGTCAACGGTAGCTTCGTCCGAATTCTAAAAATTCATGCCATCTGTTTGCGTAATATAAATCGGTTCTGCCCCATGTCAAAGAAATACGCGTTCCAGGCGAGGTTCCCCGACTCGAACATGTGCCCGCTATGCTAAAGGGAAATAAACCTCCTATACAATTATAATATCCTGTATTGCCAGATCCCTTGGTCGTATCTCGGTCGGGTTCTTTTGTCGCGTGTTTGCTCGTCTAACGAGGTCGCATGTTCTCGAGACGAACAGCGTTTCCGACGTTCCTGATATTTTCCTACTTTTATCGTAAGCATCCTGGCTCTCCGACTAAACGTAGACGCGGTACTGCGCGTGTAGAAGGAAAGGAACTCGATAATTGATGGACATTCTTGAAGAAGTTGTTGTGGAAATAAGGAACGAAGGGAGTAGAATGGCCGAGGAATGTTTGGAGATAGGGAAAGCGGATGGAAATTGTTGGCGAGGGATTTGAGAAGGGTTTTGAGCGAATATCGGAATTTGGCACTCGAGGAGTTTCGAGATTTTAAAGGCGAGGAATTTAAGAACGATTAGGAAACGAAAAGATTAGGAACAGAGGAATTTAGACGTTTGGAAATACGATATATCTCTACTCGATTTTCCTATGATTTTCCAATAAATTTTTATCAAACCGTACGGATTTCCGAACAACGGATTGGCAACAGTGGCGAATGTTTATGCGAGTTTTGCAAGTCAAAGGGGTTTCACCCTCTTCGTTAACGTATCAATTAACGCTGCCGTCGTCGCGACGTGAAAGCTATAAAGACTTAGTCAGAGATTGTTCCTGCCTCGACGTCGAATTTCGAACCTGAAATAATTTGTCTTTCTTGTTTGAAACGTTACCACCTCCAAAGGCTTGTTCGACGATCGAAATAGTTCAAGAAATGTGTCGTAGGTAAGATCCAAAGTTTGTAACAGTAAAATCTTGAAAGCGTACGTTGCGTTTCAGCCTTGATCGTATAAATTGTGATAGAGCGATTCTACGATGAGCAAAGAAGCCCTCTTTCTCATTTTGCACGCGTGTTATTAAACTACGGGCAGGTAGTAACAGTAAAAGCTGGCATCGGAAGCTCAGCGAGACCTCCGCAGTCGTAAATTTAAGGGAATCGCAGTAAAATTGCTCCGACTAACGTCCATTAACTTTCCACTATGCTTTGCCATTCTTATGACAGAGTAGACTGTATGAAAATTAACGCGTGAAATCTCGTGGAACGAGCTTATTACGCTCCTGGTAGAATTTCGTAGTCGATTGGTACGTGAATTTCCAACGGGAAACATGGTTTAACAGCGCTTCTGGTATACCAGGTGATTCTACGATAATACGAGAAATATTTCTTACTCTTTGCTCGTTAAAATGCTCTTAAATAAATAGGAAAGGCGCGTTGCTTTAACTCGATATCATCTGGATCCGGTCTCGGGATACGAGCCTACAAAGTTCAACATCGAGTCGCAGTGATGCCAGTCAACCGTATGACCGACGTTCTTCCCTGGAAATGACCACCAACTAGGAATAGTGGGAAAAAGCTGTCGAGTTAGCGGAGTCGACGACATCTTTGGAAGCAGAAACGCTGTTCGTTAGATAGCTGTTTGGCGTTAAATCCTTCTTTAATCCAGTCTCAAAGCAGCACGATGATGTACGTATGTAGAGTTAGAGTATAATATTATACGTAAAATATAGTGTAAATACGACGTCAAATATTCTGTCGTAACAGCGTTATCGACCGCGTTGATTATACCGCAATTTCAAAAACCTTCTTAAGCCCTTCTCGGTATACAACCTGAATACACGGTCTCGATGCGAGTTATTCATAGAGAATACATTACGAGAAAGCTGGCTTTGATCTGAACCGGAGTTCGAATTATGCAGACCTCTCCGCGTCTGTTTCTCGAGTGACGTGTGGCCAACACATACATACCGTGGAAACCTAACCAAAGCTAAACTGCATTAGTCGTATGGAGTAATGCAGGGGAATATTGTAGCTAGCAGAAATTCGGCAAGGGCTTAGAAAGCCCTGGCCGGGCGCGTCCACGCGTAAGCCCATATTAACGGGTTTCTCCTGGCCCCGTTTCGTCGCGAATTTTCCTTTTATTACGCTGAATACGTTGCATCGTTCGTCAACTCGCGATAGTTTATTCGTGTAAATAAATTTCCGGATGAGAAACTTTTAGGAACGTTCTATAGCGATCTTTCGAGGTATCTTTCGAAGGGATTATTTCAGGAAAGTATAGACCTTAGAGAGGATTTCTTTCGAGTTTCCTTAAGATTGTGCAAGGTTTAAGGATTTTATGTTGGAGCTTAAAGCGTTGGAAAATGCGCGAAGATCGTACGGATGGTGAAACGAAACGGGACAAAACGTGGAAAATAGATGTCAAGTGGTAAAGATACAACGATATATATCATATACGTATGTATAACACAAAATCTAAGACGTTTGGAAATTTGGCAGCGGAAACTCGCGCGTAATACGAGGCTCTAAGATCGACAAATTCGACCATCTTTGTTTCGTTCACCGATCTCGAATTTCAATTGCATTATCCCGCGGTCTGACCTGTTACGCGCACATACCACTGACGCAGGCTGCTTGCGTCAATAATCGCACGGTCAATAATCATGCGATCACCGTGCGATGATTATAGTTCCATTTCGCCCGTTTACGAACGTGAATTAACCTTTGACGATATCGCACTGTTGCGTAATAGCTTCTTTTCGTTTGCTCTAGTCTGTTCTCCCACGTTTCGAATAGATTCGGCTAATTTATCTCCGAGTTACCTCTCGATGTTCGATCCTTTATCTAGAAACGTTGATCGCGTGTCCGATTTCTCTGTTTATCGTCGTTACACGAAGAGCGTATACGTTAGCGATAGAAATGTTTCGTGATCCGAACGAATATAATTCGTATCGGAGGGACTGTCGCAGTTTCTGATATTCGGTGTTACGTAAATCGCGCTCGTAACACGATCGCAAATACGTACGATTAGTATCGGTTATATGCATAAAAGAATAAGACGTTGAACGACAAAGTGTTAACGCTATTTAATACGTATAACGCAATCACACGTCCGACAAACGTTTGTCAACGTTCGGTTTGTCCAACTTTTTCATCGTCAGAGACTGAACGTGTCCACTGCTTTATTATACGTATAGCGATCAACGAACTGCGATTCGACCAACACAGTTGGCTAAGAACTACCTCGGGTGGTAAGCTATCGAGGACCAGTCGCATAATCAGGTAGAGTCGCTGGTAGGTGTAGCTCGGATCGACGTACGAACGCGTCGGTGGCGATCGAACGCGAATAGAGAACACGTCGAACGAATATTTTCGCGATTTCCACGGTCGATCGCGCGTTGGCGAGAACAAAGGTGAGCGAATGACCCGGTGGAAGGGGAACGTTTAAGCAGCAGAGAAAATTCAATTTGGAAAAGCGATCCGGGCTCGTGTATCTCGGCTTCAATTTACCAGCCACGGAAGGATCACGCTGCTGTTATGGATACTGCGGATTCGACGTGCAGCTCCATATCGCGTTGCCAGTAGAAACCAGAAACCGTATCAACCCCGGAGCCAGCCAGAACGCGACTGTTTCCCACGAATGGCCGATGGCCGGTTTATTTCCAGCCGGCCATTAATGCGCGCCCTATCGATGGTAAATGTTTTCGAATCTTCCATTGGGTCGAACTTACGGTGGACTTTGTTTGCGAGACGGTCGGGAGGCTGCCTCGTCGAGGCATCCGCGACGTTAGGCTGCGTTGGTATCGTGGAGATCGATATCTCTGGCAACGAATTGTTTTGCCTGCCAAGCGTTACAGAAAGCGCTTCGAACGCTTTTGTTTTACTATATTTCGTCGTATTTTATTCTATCGACGGGTGAAACTCATCGATAGTACGAAAAGGGGAATGTTAAACGAGCGAGTAATCTATAACTAACGATTATAGTTGCTAAGAGCTTGGCAACTACGACTAGTTACGACCAACGCGGAATTACTAAATAACAAGTGGGTAGTTAAGTAGTTAACTAGCAAGCGAGGCGATTGCAGAAAAAGATCAGCGCATTTGCGTAACATCGCACGGTTGGGATATAACGATGCGACATAAGGATACAACGTGCGATGATGTTCGACTCGCGATAATTCAATATGACCTATGACGTCAGGACAGGTAACGAGGTCGTATAGCGTTTTACGTACAAACGAAACGTCGAATACTTGTCTTCTAAGGTGGAATTAATACTGGTTGGTATTGATCTTACCTAACGATCGGAAACATGGGTACGCGACGATCAAAGTATCGAAGAAACCATCGAGCGCTCGCGAAGGTTCTTCCCTTACTTTTATTCGCTGGTTCGCACCGATTATCCATTCAGGATGCAAGATATCGCGGGAAAAAGATATCAGTTTTCGCTTGGACTAATCGATACGGTCTGACAAAACGTTAACAACAGGCCTGACAAGTTCGGCGCTTAACGACGGAAAGAAAGAAAGGATGGAAAAATTGAACAGGTCCTGTTACGTAAACCCGCAACTATTTACCTATCCACCTTTTGTATGCCCTGGCCAGGGTTATTCATCCTTTGTCAGGAATTTCCGTCTTCGATTAACGATATCGACAACTTACAGTAGCCTCCTTTCTCTACCCTCGCCCCTCTTACTTCTATCGTACAAAAGAGTCCGCTGCATAATGCGATATTGTTCGAACCACGTCTTCTGCCTTTACATAACTCTCGTTAAGAGAAATAATTTATCGGCGATGTGTTCACGAGTCAGAGTATCAACGATACAGGTTTTATTCGTTCGATTGCTTAGAAAACGTAATCGTTGTTTAATACATTAGGTGGTTATACGTTATATGAAAATATACGTGGTTGAATTTTAGAAGAACCTTTGTCCGTATCCGTATAATAATTTATCACGAAACGACTTGCGACATTTACGATTACACGCTATATAACAACGTGTTTATCGCGATTCTTTTCTTTCGTGCAATCTCTTTGAAGTCTTTTGACGACGCGCTGGTAAACGGATACCTTCCTCTGTAACTAATTCTGCTAATAATTTTTGTATTTCCGACGAAACGGCTCTTCTTCCTCCCCTATCACTGACGTATCTCCGACCTGGCCTAAAGAAACGTCGTGTTCGACCGACGCGAACCTCCCTCTTGAGTGACGCGTTTGCGAAAGTCGGTGGATCGTCGAAATCCATCGCGGAACGTCGCATCCATCGGACCAAGTCGGTTGGAAATCAGCGACGGATGCTCGCAATCAACCTGTCAGCGGACGTCGTCGTCTCCAAAGCAAATCCGATATTGTACACGCGGTAGTCGGTATGGACAATCAACGCGGTGACGTTGGCCGTCGAGCTAAGTCACAAAGGGAATCGCGAAGTGCGTTAGTATTGCGGCCAGATTGCCCCACGGATCGCAATATGATTCGCCTCGGTAACGTTGTATCCTAGGCTTAGATTGCCTATCCCATTGGCTATTGCATTCTCTCCCTCTTCCCCCCCTCACCTCTTCTCTCTCTCTCTCTCTCTCTCTCTCTCTGGTATAGCGTGTCTCTGTTTCATTCTCTTGTAGAAGCTTCTCCAGTTTACAGGTATTCTGGTCGTTTCATTGATAATTTCAATTCGACTGCACGTTACTTCGCGATGCTCTCTGTGTGTATCCGTTGAATATTGTAATTGGACTCTTTGGGATTTACATGTGCGATTGGTCCGTGATGATATAAAATGACGCAGAAGGTGACGAAACGCGACGCGAACCTTTCGAAGACGATATAAATAATAGTAAATTCCAAGACTAATTAAAGATACGGTGTTGGCAACGTCTTCGCATTTGGAAGGGCGATCTTCCATCCGTCGAGTTGTACGATCACGAAGGTATTTGGACGCCGTTATGAAAAATCCACCTACAAGGCGTACGTATCGACCAACAGATAAACTATCATAGACGGAATATATAGAAAGTTTACATGGGACAACCATTCCTCTAATTTTCGCGACGCATCTGCGAAACGATTGATATAGTTTTCAGCGCCGACAAAAACGAACGTACGAACCGCTACAGAGGCCGAACGCGACTCTCGATCGATCGAATATTCTGCTGTATACGCAAAGTCAACCGTACACCGACTAACGGCGCGACACAATTTCATCGAGAACTGACGGTGCGCGTGTAACTTGCAGACTGGAAGGTAAAAATCAACGAAACGTCCGTGCGTTAGGCGTTTTAGTCGCGGG
>NT_177056.1:327373-335931 GCF_000188095.3 Bombus impatiens
GGCTACCGTGAAATTTTGTCGGACATTGTAACGACGCTCATTGTTGCCGCCGCTAATAATAATCAACCGGACCCCCCGTTTGAAGTGGCTGCATTGTTAATGAGTCGCGTAATTAGCACCGGGCAACCGGATCCCCCGCGAATTTCCAACCGGAGTGTTCGAAATTCGAGCCGGCGGCGGCCCCGCGTTAAATCCACCGTTTCGAAAGCCACCGAAACGCCTGGCGTTGCTCGCAGCTCGAACGTTTGAATGCGTAATGGCAGCCAGAGGCGGCTCGTTGCCACGCTTCCGACGGATATCCGTCGTGCAACTTGCCCGTGCATCGTTGCAACACGCGATTATCGCAGATGGGTCGAGGATGAGGTTCCTGGATCGTTGGTATCGCCGTTGCCGCGCATCTACCGACCTTTAATCGATTCGAGATCGACGAAATATCGGCCTATTTTACAGGCACTTTAAACGTATTTGTGCGTTATATACTTGGTGGATTTTTGGCGGGTCGAATGGAAAGGTGACGCGCGAGTTCTTAAGACAAGAACTGGAGTAAGTAAATAGATAAAGATAGAAGATAAAAATACGCGTAAAAAATGGCACTTTCGGAAGATTTTCTCCAGTTCTATATCCCTTAGTTGTGAAAATTACGAAGCGACCAACATTTGGTAGTAAGCTTTGGGAATCGGATTTTACAGATTTTAGATGCTACGATTATAAGAGAACGATTTGATTTCCATCGAGAGGGATAATATCGATGGATACGATCGTACGGGCTATAAGAGAAGGAATTTTGTGTCTTGATTTTCCATCATCCGATCACAGCTACTTTGCAGGAAACGCTACGAAACGACTACCTCGCGTTTCAAGATTATTTCAAGCGAGCCTATGGAGCCTTCTTGAATAGAATATTGAAATTTACGAGACGTACTTTATACGCTTTTGTACGGTACGTTGTTTTAGCAGTTATCGCATAGTTGTACGATTAAGAGCTTAAAACTCATCCTTCGTTGTCCGACGGATCCGTATCAGATATATCTCTGTTCGTATCCGACGTGCTTTAATTTCAAATTTTCCACCTCCTGCAGCATTTTTCTCGCTCGTCTTCGCCATCTCTCCATGCATCGAATAACTTTTCTTTCTGTCTCTTCTGATTTATGCCCTCTCGCAAGAAACTTCTGCAGCTTCTGTTTTTCGGCTTTTATCGGCTGATAATTTATGGGCTGACGAAGCTGTCTCTGACAGTGTTAAATAATAGGCACCGTAACGGTGACACTGTAATTATCTTGTAGCTGAACGAGCACCGTTCTGTTCGGGTTTATCGTAATATCGGTGTCGCCTGGCAGTTCGGGCGATAAAAAAATCGACAAAAAGACGAAAAGTTGGATCGCGATGGGATTCCTGTCGCGTTTAATTCCGAATGTTCAAGTTGTTCGACGTCGCGATGCATCGTCGAGGGAACAAAACCTCTTTCTTCGAAGACTGTTTCATTTCGCCTAAGTGTAATCGTGGAAATCGAGGAACGAGTCGTCCCCTTGGCACGTACCCCCTGACCGAAGAAGGGAAACTGCGAAAGGTAGATTGCGGGGAACGCGAAGAAACTCGGCCACTTTGTGCGATTGCCGTCGCAGCCACCGCCTCCTTTTTTACTGCTTTTGCGGATTATTTACGTCTCGACCGCTTCCAAGAACGTCGTCTTATCTTTTCGCGGCCGGGACGCAGCTGGAAATTCATTCCAGAACTTTTCGTTTTGCGATCCTCTTTGCTTCTCGCCATTTGAAACATGGCTCGCCACTTCCTGTTCCTTTCGTTTCGGACAACTGTTGCGACTTTCGCTGCTTCGGACCCGAGGTAAAGTACTTTGAAACCGTACGTTCGCGTGTCGTAAGATCGTAGAAGAAATATATTCCTTTCTTTGCTTTGTTTGCCACGTCCAGTCGTGTCGTAAATCGATTGCCGAGAAGAATCGAATTCGAAGAATCGGCGAGTCGTGCCGATCGGCCTTTGTTTTTAGAGAATCAGGCAACCTCGTAGATCGTCGATCAGCAGGCCGGCTCCTGCGAAGCGTGGCTGAGACCAGGACGACAGTTTTCATTTTTCGAGCTAGACGGAAACGCGAAAGTCATCGGCAAGTTCGGCGAGTTCGGTAAATTTGATGTTCGATATTTCACGGATATAGCGAGTGCCTTTAACAAAATGTTTGCACGATCTTTGAAGCGCGCGGTCTCTCGTTGCCTCGTTTTCGACGTCCAATTAACTAATTACTGCGAACCTGTGACGTATGACGTGTCTTGTTTCTGTCGCGTGACGATGTGGACATAGGTTTTCGGGTCAGTCGTGTAGCTTTGTCGGAAACGGCTCGAGCGCAGGTATAATAGCCGTTGATGGATGTTTGGCAAGTGGATATGAAAGATCTGCTTGGTCGGCCAACATAATTGGAAGATCGGTTTATCGGCAAGGGACGATAGCGCAAGCAAAGAATTTTCAATGTACGTAGCTGACGCCTTTTAACTTACGACCTATAATTACGACCGAGCAAACAGCTCTGTTCCGTAACCGTTCCTTGTCGCATCTACGCGCACATCTACCACGCAAATCGAAAGACCTTAAAATTCAAATGTATTCCCTCATCTATTTTTAGTTCTCGGCTAAAAAATATCCTAACGAGAATCATATTCCTCGACGATTCTTCCTCGTTTCCGTTTCATCGAATATACATGAAAAACTCGAATGCAACGCGATAATAAAACGGAAAGGGAAAAGAAAGGAAGGATGGAAGGGAATTTCAAACGCGGAACAAGGCTGTTCTTCAAAGAGCGCGAAATTTCATGCGCGCCGATTCGTCCTCCACATTTTCTTGCTTTCGCGCTCGCGCGTGCTTTTGAAGGGACGACAAAGCCGAACGCGGAATTAAAGTCGAGCCGTCTAAAGCACTTTGACCCTCTTTTCGGAGATCGGCCACGAGACAAAGCAAAAGTATCCGTTCGTTCTTCAAACGTGGCGAGTAAGATCGATCGATCCGCCGTTTGGAGGGACGAAGACGGCCGATTCTACGTTAGGACGATGTCGCGAAAGCACTCAAATACCGTTTCGTTCTTGTTCTCGAATATATCGTCGTCCGATGAGGAATCTGTGCTGTGGTTTTTAGAATCTATCATGGACGATTACTTGGCAGGAAAGATATCAAAGTTAAAGCATCCTCTCACGCCTCTTCCGATAATACGTACATATAAAACCCATTCCTTCTAAAAAGATAGGTCATACCGACTTTAACCTAATAACTATTACCAGACGATATTGTTACAGACATAGAAAAACGGCGATACTAATGATGCGCGCGTAATAATTCCACGAAGCTTAAAATCGCATTGTTTTTCTTGCAGCGAATTGTCTTTTCGTTCTGACAAACCTAATCGAACGAAGAGTCGATACTGTATAGGCGTGTTTATTTTAATCGGTATGTCGGAGCAGTCAGTTTCGTTCGGAACCTCGAAACTTCCAGGGAAGTTGGTGGAAACGCTGCTGTGGTCGAGGGACAAAGTCTCGGACAAGTCTAAATCGCGGCGCAGCTTTTTGCCGGGTGAAATCGACAGGCTCGACCGCAGCTTAAGCGGCCAAGGAAGCTGCTGGGAACCGCAACTCCGTTGCAAACTCACCCTATCGTTCCTCGTCTGCTTCCGGTCTTCGTTCTCTTCTTGACTAGGTGACCTCGAAGCGGACCGGTGCCGCGCTCTGCGAAACTTTTTCGCGATAAAGAACAGACAGACGTTTGACAGACGTTCGAACAACGTGTTTTATTCGGACGGTCGGTAACGAAAATATACAAAGGGAGAATGGTCAAGTTCGAGGTGAAATTCTCGAAAGCAATCCGAAAATCCAAAAAATAGAAGAAAATTAATCGAAAAATAGAAGAAAAGAAAAGAAGAGAAAAGAAGAGAAAAGAGAGAAAAGCGAGGTAATTTAAAAGGAAGCTGTTCTCGCTGGCGAACTCAACGAACCCTAAAGACAGAATACCGACCCTTTGGCGAGCAAATCTCTAACCAGCGAAACGTTCGACTTAAAGTTGGCGTGAAATTAACTAGCTCTGTGGCGGAGGAGCGAGGTGATCGTGGCAGCTGTGCGAGCAAGAAGCGGACTCGATCAAACGGTCGTCGTCCTTCTTTCTCCTCGCCTCGGCGAGATTACCATCTCGGCTGCTTGTTAACGCAGCCCCGTTCGAACAAAAGCGCGGGAAAGTTTGCCGCGGAAAGACCGTGCAAAACACGCGGCGGCCAGATTTATCGGCGGAACGACGACGAAACTGTTGACGCGCTGCAAAATCAGCGAGCCTGCCTGCCCGTCCCTGAAAGAGGGATCGCGATAAC
This sequence comes from Bombus impatiens, assembly GCF_000188095.3. Classification (NCBI taxonomy): domain Eukaryota; kingdom Metazoa; phylum Arthropoda; class Insecta; order Hymenoptera; family Apidae; genus Bombus; species Bombus impatiens. The sequence goes on from NT_177056.1 coordinate 331,729, forward strand.
TACGAGAACCGACGAGAACTACGTGGACCGATGGAATAACGAGGCGAACAGCTGCGGGCCGATGGAAACGGCCCTCGTACAGACGCAAGTTCCTTCGTTATTCCAACAATTAGCGGGAGCCCGTGTTTCTTGCGAAAGGGTGGAACGATGATGGAAGACGAGGGAGAGAGTTTCTATTCGTTCGCCGGTGTAAGTTCTTACCGTGATAGGAGATGGTTCTTTGGGAGTTGGCAGTCAGGATATGGGTAGGGGTTCCCAGTGGATTTCAAACGACGGCGAAAGACTTTTGGATGGAATTTTGTATCGCGAATTCTTATCCCCTTGAGAGAAAGCATAGTTTAGGCAGGACCGTTTGTCTCTAGTCTGTGTCTAGTCTACCGCTGTCCCAGAAAATCTGACACTGTCCGAGAAAAACGTAGGTCTCTCGTTCGTCGATCTCTGGCACAGCGTGCAACGAATTTTTGAATCGTATATAAGTACACGTGGTACTTGCGTCGATCGTTGCTCGACAACTGGCATCGAGATCGCATCCGACCCAGGCTCGAGACTCCGTAGACTAAAATATACTTTCGCATACATATCTCACACTTATTACGCACAGCAATTACTCATCGTCACGTTCAACGGGTTTCCACCATCCACGGTTTTCCAGGAAAACATCTCAGACATTTGGCGAAATCAACTCGTACACCATTTTTCTCCGTGGCGGAACGCGAACGCGATACATTACTTAACCTCTGCCGTCCATCCATTTCACGGTACCTGCAGGAAGACAACCGAAGAATACGCTTCGAACGAGCGAATTCGAGTCACGAGGCGAGAAGTCGGTGTAACGAGCGAATTTATCATTACCTCGCCTCTATGCTTCATCTTCTCCTGTCCGCGCGAAAATTGAGGTTGGGCGTGTCACCGAAGTGTCGATATGGCGGATGTTTGGTACGAACCACGGTTGGGCGGAACAAATTTCACCAGCAAATTTTCCAAAGGTTCCGGAAAATATTAGAAAAATCTGACCAACTGTCCCAAGTTTCTAACGTTCGAAAGTTCGTGAGACTTTCGGATTCGTTTGCTTTAAGGTCTCTAAAAAATTCGTGTCTCTTTTATCTCTAGCATTTCGCGTTTAAATAAAATATTCCCGTAGGTATTTTCGTCGATTTCAATACCGCGATTTTTATACTGCGATTTACGGTTTGGAAGGCTATTGTCGATATTTACGAACCTTTAATGGAAATCCATGTACAAAAGGCAAATATTTACCTGTTAAAACGAGCGCGAGGACTTACTTTCGTATGGCGCGTTTGTTCGAAGCCCAAAATAAGGATAGTTGTTTCCTGCGTTAGTGTAGAAAAAACATCGTCTTTCTTTTCTTTTTACCTCGATCTAGAGTTTTTCACTCAAAAGCTCACCTTTCGTTCCCAAGTTAGTCTAAAAGTATCGTCTCTTCTTGTTTTCGCCCTAATCTCGGCCTCTTGATCCCTCTTTCGCATCTATGATGTGAAAACTCGATCGCCCGGTATCCAATCATTCGAATCTCTTTATTCTCTATGGAAAAGTATTACGGGTATATTTATACGGATAAGGGAGGTGATCTCGTTTAACCGTGATACGGAACATTTTTCGCCCATAATCTTTCATTTATCGTTTATAACTTTCCACTTGTCGATCGTACTACCGGTTACTCGTTAAACGCCAGGTATAACGCCGGCAAACCAGCTCCCCGGGCAAGAAAACGTCGTGTATAAGCTCTTCCCCCTTATCATCCGCCTCTCCAGCGTTTTCTTCGCTTCTGAATCGCGAACGGATCTCGTGTCACTGTCTCGACGTGCCCCGCAGTGTAGCTGTAGCACTAGCTCGAGACAGATTCTGTATTACGCACACCAGAGATTCTCAATCGTTTCGGTGAACGTCAGCCGGAAACGGAAACCCGGCAGGAAACTCTGTTCTCGAATGGTAAGAAGAAGGTTTTCCAGCTTTAAGAAAATCCGTTGAGAGCAAAAGCTGCAAAAAATATTTCCTCTCTTCCTCTTTTCTCCGTCTTTTTGTCGCCGAGATTAGAAGACGCGAAACGAACTATTCTAACTTTTTCTGTAATCCTAAAATATCATAAAAATATAACTAACGACGAATAACGAATAATTTATCAATAATTAGTAATTTTGCCAAACGGTAGGTTGCTAGTGCCGTTACAACGATATTCGCAGTAATTCCTACGTAAAAACTAGCGAAATACGGATTAATTTCACCGGTGATAGTTGAAATAGTTACGATAGTACTATTAGTAATATCGCTATCGTGCTAATAGCGACGCAACCACACCAGTGCTAATAATACTTCAATAGTATTATTACTGCTCTACCCTTCCGATACTATGTTCCTCGACTCTGACAATGTAGCAAATTGCCATTCTAATTCAATGTGCCTTAACCTCGATATCGAATTACCTGTACGCGTAGAATTATCTTGATCGATTCGCTAAACAGCAAAATCGTTAAGGACGGGACGTTTACTAAATCGTCAAAGCATTTAAACACGGACTCGTTGATCCGTTAAAGCGTCCAAAGAGAAAGGAAACGTTCGCTACGTCGTAAAGCGATAAAATTCGATGCATTTATTTGTAACGTTTTACGCGATATTCGTTGAACGTTGGATTTAACTTTGGAAAAATTACTCCCAACCCTTTGAGAAGCTTAAAAATAAATAGAGAGTGGAAATTCTCGATAGGAATGAAAAAGAAGGGATTTGCTAAGTTGTAAAAAGATTTCAACGCGCAAAAAGTCAAATATTCGTTAAAACTCGAAGAAGACATCCAACTGGGCAACGTCGAATCAAATATTCAAATACGAAAAACTATTTGCCAATACTGGAGAACGTTGAAACAGAAAAGGATACGATTTGCTAAATTCCGAAAGGATTGTCTCTCTCTCTCTCTTTGTGCAAGATATCCATTGTTTGAGAGTCGCTGATATTACGAACCGCGATACTCGCACGATGAAAGCCGCAGGCTACCATTTTGCGTTACGCTCTTGCGTCCATTCGTATTATTGTCCGTGACAGTGACAAATCATCGTTACGACGATTACGGGAACTCGAGTCGCCGGTCGTTTTCGAACTCGATGAACTTTTGCAAAAACTCTATCGATCGAAAGTCATCGCGATGATGGATATCGCGTGGACAGCTTGACGTTCATTCGTGTCTCGTTAAAAAGTTGTCATTCGCTTGTTAATAAACGTCCATTCGATCAGAGCCTTCTTCTTTCAAAATTCGAGAAAATTTTGTCGATGAAAGAAATTATAAGCGATATTTCTTCGATTATCGATAAAAAAGATCTATAGAGATCGCTTCTCGGAGCGTGTTGAAATTGTAGCTACTGCGAGACGGTATCCAATGAACGAGCGAAACTTTGCCAAAAGATAGAGGAAATGGAAAACGAACAAATAAACTGACGATCAAGGAACGCGATGCTAAAAGAAAAGAAGTTAATTCTTTCTAGAAACGAACGAAATGAATAATAAATCGGAAGCGAAATCGGAATCGGGAGGAGGGAATTGGAAGAAGGGAAGGAGGAAACAAAGCGACTCGCCATCCTCGACGAAACGAACGAAGGAAATACGTAGGATTTGAGAGGCTAAATTTCTCCGAGATGGGTCCCACGGGCAATCGTACCAGCGAATTAGATACAGTGAGATCGGGGAAAGCTAACGGGGCTGTAACGCCGCCTCTCGTCCTTCCAGATTTTCAAATATTCATTTTCTCATAGCGTGCTGCACCGGCTGCTCGTTGGGGGATGCAACGGATTACGGGGTAACGTGGCAACCCTCGTCGCTCGACTTACAGTCGACGACAGTCATGGGAATTCAGCCTATTAATCGAAGTTTGCGTGTCGAACCACGTGGCTTCGTCCGACTCGACGTCGATGTTTCAAATATGCTTGTTGGAATAGCGTCGGAAAGAAAATTTCAAACTCGAAGATCGAAAGTTCGAAACGATCGGGTGCAATTTTCTTCTATTTATACGTACCGCGTATATGTATTACAGATTGACGTACGAAATATTTTTCCTTATTTTGCACGAACGTATCGTCGAATGCGCGATGAAATCTGGGAGAGTACGCCGCGAGCGGCAAAACTTGCCAGCCAAAGTTAAAACACGCGGACCAACGTGGTCGCCGATCGATCGCGAAGTTGGCGTTCCAAATACGTCGA
>NT_177056.1:336118-336404 GCF_000188095.3 Bombus impatiens
GAAAAAGGCGGGAAATTATATCGATCGAACGAAGAGCAGTTTACGCTTGCCAAATTGCGCTACGGACTAGAAGATCGTAATTAATTTCGTCGATCCGTTGCTCTCGCGTCTCGCGAGCGACAAAAGTCCTCGCCATGGAAGCTTGATGGCACATTATCGCGCGCACAAATTACCGGGAAATTATTGGAGATGGTGGCGCGATATAACAACCGTGGAAGAACAGTTCGGTCGATGAATTCCAGACACGTTCGCTGGTCTCGATGACATTGTCGGCCGACTTGCCGCT
>NT_177056.1:336410-346735 GCF_000188095.3 Bombus impatiens
TAATGACTGGGACCGGACGGCAAAAGTGGAAATGGAAATCGGCGGGCCAGCATCGATTACGATATGGCCGTGTCGCGTGACAGAACGGGCGGAACCGGCCAGCACAATGCGCTAATGCGACACATTGTTCGACCCTGCAAAAATTGCCGCTCGTTACGAAGGCCAACAATGGCAGTCCGTGGCCTCTGTCGACGGACACACGCCGCCGTGAAAATTATAGCGGCCGTTCCATCGGTCCGTTCGGGTCGGTTACTCGGCAAGAATCGACCAACTAGGGAAAGAAAAGGGAAATCGAGGGAATTTCGGAGATGCTGGTCGCCTCGTTCGCATACGGTCCGCTCTCGGCTGGTGAAACCCCAGGAAAGCGATTTCGGTGATGTTTTGCAAAGAACTTTTGTATACATGGATCTGTGAATTCTTAGATTTCCAAGGTGTCGAGATGTTTGCAAGTGTCTCTGTATTTAGAAATGCCAAAGATTCCCAATATGATAGTAGCCGAATCTCCAAGTTCTCAAATTCCCAAGCTTCAAACTTTTATAGTTGCAAATCGAATTCAACTGGAACGTCCAATCTCCGAAAATCTACGATTTCCAAATTCATAAAGTTTGTAAATTGAGAACGATCGTACGCCTGCTTTGTGGGAAAATACCAAAGAAGATGTTAAGAAAAACACGTTTCATGGTAGAATAGCTGTAATCCGACGCTTATGAAGGAACCGAACGTCTTATTCGTCCTGCTATCTATCTCGACGCAAACATTTTCCCTCGACAAAAACACATTTTCCTCGGCGATGTGGAAAGAACGATGCCAAAAAGGAACTCGATCGCCCCCCAGGAAATCGTTTGTCACGCGTTAAACTAGCGTCGCTTGGTTGTAGGTTGAAGAAAACGTTTCGAAGGAGACGTACAGGCGATCGATCATTCGCTGCGTGTGAAAACCAGCCGGGGCCAATTTCCAGATGGCGAATAATTAAACGTCTGCGGCGACAAAAGGGCTTGTATATCGCGATATTACGTTCTCGATGAAAAGAAGAACAACTTATTCCGGGAGCCTTGGGACGGTCTCGGCTGCCATTGTTCGCCAGACGTTTCGTCGAATGAAATGCCCTGCCACGACGAGAAAGTAATTAACGACGAGGCTGGAATTTCCGCTTTTAAACGATGCATTATGTGCCTCTTGCTTGCTTCCTTCGATACACGAACGAAGATACGTGCATAACGAATAGAGATACGAACTGGCTCGTCAAAGCATCCGAACGTTCATCGACCTTTTCGACGTTCGATGGTTTAGAAACTCGAGGATTTCGAAGTTTCGGGACTCTCGGGGTTCGAAAGATTTGTTTCGATCGGCGTGCTCGGACGTCTTCCTCTACTTTGCAAAAAGGGGCCTCGTAGAAACGGCAGACGCGTCTCGATTTTCACGGGCTTTTACTAATTACACGCGTGCTTACCTTTGCTATAGCGTTGCGCGTCGAATCCGCGAATACCTCATTATCGCGAGACACGAACAGCATCCGAATTTCACGAACTGGAAACTTGGAAAGCCGTGGCAATTGTTGGAGAAATTTCGTTCGTTACTCGACGCGAAACATGGTCTCGTAGCGATAATGGCGCCACGGCTGTATTACAAGGCTAATTCTTTGACGGGAAAGCAGAGGCAAGTCTGCGACGATGTTTCGTACGCGTAAAACGTCGTTTTATTACCAGATCGTTTTTCATTCAGTTTCATCCTGGTTAATGGAAATTAGGCACGAATCACGCTGTTATTAAGGAAATTTTGTAAAAGGTTTCGACGAGTGGTTCGATGAAAGTCGAAGGAGGCCTTCTTTCTTTACCCTGTATCTTTTATCCACGATTACGGTATAATTAGCGATCGAACTGATCGAAGAGTTCGGATTACGTAAAATTGGAGTCGTTAATAGTCGAGCGAAGAAAGAAAGGTGGCCCTTAGGAACGACCACGATGGAAAAGATCACGAGAGCCGGTTTAGTTTTTAACTGGCCAACGAGAGACGAAGGGAGGCGACACGTTGGTCGGCGAAGGTGCGAGGAAAAACACGGTGGTCGCGGATACTCGAAGCGAAACAAGGCACGAGGGCCGTGGCCATCGTTGATCGATCATTTGCATAGACAAATATGTTCGATGCTGTGCGACGAATCGCTGTTTATCCAGCAGTCGAATAATCGTTTTCGAAGCGATTTCGAGCCTCCTCGGGCCGAGTGTACGCCAGGCCGAGCACTACATATACACGCACGGTCAAGTGGCCTTTCGAAAATTCGGCGACGCGCGAATCGCGGCTACAACGTGTCGATTTCCAGCCGAGCTACCGTCTCTGTCGGTTCACGTGGTTTTTCCTATACTCGCTTCTTCGCGTGGTAGAACAAGGTTGTCCCGCGGTCGACGTTCGGTCCATTTGTCCACGCTTCCGCGTGCTTATTTCGTAGAATTTTGCGAATAACGGTATTTTACTTTGACTCGATGGGAAAGATCGTTGCAGAAATCGACGTTCGAGAGCGTCTCTTGGTAGAAGCAAAGCCGGCCGTTTTTCAACATCCTCCGTGAACGTTGACAAAGATTTATCGGGCAAATAAAAATTTTACGAAAGCCGTAAAATCAGAGAAGAAGAGGCAAGGAGAAGAGGAGAAAGAAAGGAAGGAGAAGAGAAAGCAAGGAAAGGTAGAACGTTTGTCTTAATTTGGTGACGTGCACGCTACTACACGCGCAAACGCGGGCAGTTCACGTGGCCGGAAAAGGGGAACTGAACGGAAAGAAGACAAACACGGGGGCGGCCGGATGATTAATTTCCCCGAGCGCGAAGGAACGCCACGTTGGCGCATATTTTATGCACGCGTTTAACTCTCCACACGCCGTGGCCAACTTAATTTTCGCCGGATTCCATTACGCTTTTCGTTTATTAGGGCCTCGTCTTAATGAAACCGGCGGCGATCCTCCGGGAGATGCTTTTACATCGTCGATCTGACTCTGTTCTTTCTACTTGCAATGTATTCGTACATTCGTGGCGACGAACGATGTTTCTTTTCGCTCGACGTATCTGGTTATCCGTATGATATTTATACATTCTTGTTGTCCGGTCGTTAAACGTAAAGAAAAGATAAAATAAAATTCAGAATATAGAAATGTTTGAAATAAATTACCGCTTGATCGCCATCGTTCGTGCATTGGCTCTAATCGTATAAAGAAACGAGTTTCTCATGGATTTAACAAATTTTATACGATAAACTTTACAACATAAATACATTCTCTGTTATCGACAACGTTGTACTAGCAATTACGTTCTAAAATTGACAAAAAGTAGGTGAATAGCAGGTGGAACGTCGGCGAAGAAATCATTGTTTCGTCGTATCGTAGAGAAGCACCGCTACTGGCAACGTCTTCGTCGTCTTCGATCCGTTGTTTCAGGTGAAAATAAAGGTCGTCTGCCGGGTCGTAAGTCAGATTCGCGGATAATTCTTCCCAAAACGCCATTCTTTCTGGGAAAAATTCGCTTTCTATCGTAATTTCCGGAAGTTTTCCAACTCCAATTTGCAGGAACTTTTGCGATTCCTTGTAATCTGGCCATGGTGTCACTCTCCAAGCCTCTGGTACGCTTAACAACGAATTATCCACTTATCGATAAGATACTTATTAATAAGACGATAAGAAAGATACAGTATTGGATATTTTCTCATTTTCTACTACCAATTGTCTTGTTATTAGGAAGTAAAGATATTTATTTCGCGTTACCCCTTAGTTGCGAAGCTGGCCCACATCTCGGTCATTATATTAATCATGGTTATATCGTCTTCCGTATTGTGTAACATGTAATCTTCAAACTCTTTGTTGAATATTGGTAACAAATAATTTAAATCATCTACGTGCGAGACTCCTGAAAGAACCACATCGTCGATTTAGTGGTTAATTTCTTTGGAAGGCTTAACGCCTTGTTTGTCGCGACTTTTTTACGTATAAAAAGTAAAAAATTCTTCGTTAGTAATCTCAACCCTATCGAAAAATATAAAGTTCGCGTCCCCCTTGCAAATATATTCTTATAATATTTAAATACACGTTTAATTCGTTAATTTAATAAATATTACGCTACGTTCTTAGTATAGTATTAAGTAGCTGCATTCTACGTATCGCTGTGGGTGTGATAGTCACGCGAACGTATTAGTAAGCCAATAAACATGAAAATCGATAAACAGTACGATGAGAAAATTTGAAGAATAACGTTTCGTAAAAATCTCAATTACAAAAGAAAAAGAAAAGAAATGTAAATGTTCTATACTTGATTGGCGATACTTCTACGTATACGAGTGTATAGTTAAAATTTGTCAAGATGGAGGAATAATTCCAGAGTACCAAAGTTTGGAAATCCTAAAATTCCAAAATTCCAAAAATCCAACGATCCGATGTCGCACGGTTCCAAAATTCCGATATCGCAAACTCCTAAAACTTGAAAAGTTCAGCATTAAAAAATTCCCAAGTTTGAAAATTCTAAAATTCGGAAATTCGTAGAAACCGCAGTCGCAAAATCCCAAAAGGTTGTAAAACGATACTCGACGAGGAAGCTGATAAAGAAATTTTGCCAAGTTAGAAAGCCGGCGATGGGTTCTGCGTCTATGGGAAACGACGAGCCAAAAATTCACTTCGTGCCAAACGATACGTTACGATGAGACGCAAAGTTCTACGTTTTGAATTACGATGTTCTCGAAAATATGAACTCGCGTAAGAATTCGTTGCGTATTTAGAAGCAATATGGCCGATGAAGCATTGAAGCATTAAAGCACCGAAGCGTTAAAATACTCACCAAAGTGTCTTGGAACTCCTTCGGTGAAGGCAAAAGTCGCGCTAAAAGTGCCCTCGTATGAAAACACATAGAGATAGGTACTCGAATTCATTACGTTCGATTGGTACTTTAAAGTTTCGTACGTTGGCCATACGATAAGAGCATCTCCAACGATCTACGACATTGACACATTCGTAAGTGGATTTGTAAAATTATTAGCAACGTGTTCGTTAATATCGAATCGAGTAATTATTCTTATCCTTATTCGGATAATTAACGACGTGTCGTCCGTGTCGTATAGATAGAATAATTTATAACGGACGATGGAATAAGTCGTTCCATGGAATTATTTTGTCAAAGAAGATTGGACACGCTCGATTAATTAATCGTTAGTTTAAGATGTTATTTGAAAGAGTAGCGTATAAATAGATGTTATTTTAACGATCAAAAGGTCGAAAACGTACGTGAAAAATCTTGCTTGACAGTTTCGAAGTAGCCGAAGTTGACCGAAAATATTCGAGCGGAGAACACACGTACCTCTGTGATATTCCTTCTCAGCGTTGATAACGTAACGTTGCCGTCGAAATAGAAATTCGTAAGGGCGTCCAAAGTGTCGTTCGACATCGCGCGATATTCCAGCAAATAGAGCAGATACATCTCGAAATTATTTAGTATTTCGTCCTCGGCGCTTGGGTTCGTCAAGATGGCTTCAAATCGAAACGAGCAACTTTTTCAAAATTAATTAAAACTTGTAATCGAATTGCGCGGCGAACGGCAACCTTGTTACGGAATGAAGTAATTTTCGAAAAATACCTCGCCAATTATTCTACTTGTGGCGATCCGATACGAAGAATATGCGAAAAAGAGTAGGACTCTGCTGTTCTTCGTCGAACAAATGAAATACCGCGGAAAAAGAAGTTGTTATTCGGAACGATCCGAGAAAGACAGAAAGCGCTCGTTGTCTCTTTCGAAGCGAATGAGAAAATTATCGATAAAGTTAAATACTAAATTAGTTATTACTTTCGCAAGGCGAAATTTACCGATCGATTTCATCAGTCCTTCGTCCTTGGTGACTCCTACGATAGCTGGAATGTCTCTGAACAGGCGCTGCTTTATCGCTGTCAGCGGATGCACCGTTACGATGGCGTCGTCCGATTCTTCCTCGATCGTCGGCGCGAAAATGCAGCAATGGCCACTCCACCGCACTATCTTGTTTGCCAAAGTTTCAACGAAGAAGATTTTAACGAAGTGAAATTTTCGTGAAAGCTCGACGAAGCATTCGATATCTAGAATTCTTTACACGATCGTCGACCACGGATGGAAGTTTCGTTTCGTTCGGAGTCTCTCGAAAACAAGACTTTGAACGAATTTTGTTCTACTTGTTCTTCGACTTGTTTTTATACGCAAGATGTCCCGTAATATCGAGGAACCGCTTCGACGATGGATCGCGCACGCGAAAACAACGGAACCTTCTTGCCTACCTTGCGTACCTTGCGTTCTGTTTGCAAATAGGTAAATGAAACTACTTCCATCTTTCGATAGAGCTACTCGAACGTAAAACTCGTTGTAACTCGAGGCAAGTTTCACGCGCGGAATCCATCATCGGTGTCGCAGGACACTCTGCATAGAACTTACATGATAGTCCATCGTGTTTCTGAAGCTTCCGACGTCCAGCTTTCTCAAGCATCGCATCATTTCTTCCTCTTCTTCTTCGCTTAACTCTGCCTCGTCATACCATTCTTGTTCGCGCGTCACGTTCGGTTGCGCAGTCGTCGTATATTCCTCTTCGCTTTGAGCAAGACATCCGACCAACGTGGCCGATACCAAAGAATATATTCTTATCCAATGCGCGGGCAGCAACGCCGTGGGACTAGTAGCAACTCCACTTTGAACGATGTACCTGATGGCAATGCCGTATTTTTAAACTCCGACGTCCCACCCGATAACTTTGTCCCGTTACGACGAAATTGATCGTTTACGGCTATGTAAAAGTTGCGTGAAACTTTTGGACGAAAGATCGTCGTCGCGAAGATCATCGACGTCGCGGTTACAGGTCCAATTAAGAAATCAATACGAACGTCACGCTGACGATTCTACGACGGAACGATCGCAAACGGTATATACTTGTAGCATGGATTTACAACGAAGTAGTAGGAAGTAGTAGATGGATTTACAACGAATAGGCGTGTGTATTTGTCGGAAAAAGATTCAAATTTCAGAAAAGGGACGCACAGGGACAATTTAATTTTCTTCGGTTCGATCTCTAGACACGTTGTTTCGTGGTTCACGATTTATACGCGCTCGAGTACGTGGAAGAAAAACGGGTGATCAACGGGAAGATCAACGCGTGATCGGTGGTCGGTAGTCGGTGGTCGGGGTTCCCTCGTAAGTTGAAAAAGAACGTCCCACCGCAAAATCGTTAACATACCTGTTGAACAGTCCTTCGGTCTTGTTCGTGATAGCCAACAAGTGCACGGCAGAGGCACCTGCGCTGTGGCCCCATAGAGTCACGATATTTGGGTCGCCGTTGAAACAACGAATGTTTTCTTGCACCCAACGTAGCGCCATTACGATGTCTTTCAGACCGTTGTTGCCTGGATTGCGTTTGGTGGCCGTGGCGAAGAATCCTGTACGTACGGAGAGAAGTGAACGCGTGGCAACTGGCATGTCAGAGAATCGCAGTATCGGAGAAATGAAACAACGAGGCATTGGAAAATTGGTGTTCCCGTGATGAGGGAAAACATGGCAATTTAGGAGCTGGATATTAGGAAAAATTCGATCCGAAAGTTGTGCGATCGAATGTTGGAATATCGGGAGATCGGTGTAGTGGAAAGTTGCGCGAACGAGAATCGCGGTATTAGTAAATTGAGAAATTGAAAAATTGAATATCAGCAAATAGGATTATCGGGGAATTTTCTCTCCTTGCACGCGTCTCTATTAATTTTACATTTTTCCAAATTTCGCTCGATAAAACGTGAACTTTCGAATTTCTTATTACCCAAAATATTCAAACGATATTGGATCGAAACTACGATCACGTCCTGGTCCATCATATACTCTGGTGGGACTTGTCGATTGTTACCACCGTTAGTGGCGTACATTCCGCCATGCACGTACACCATCACCGGAAGCGCTCTTTTCTCCTCGTATCCATCTCCGTTCTCCTCTGAAATCTGCAAATACTTCCTTCGACATTGTTCGTTAATTTAGTCTAATTTTTAGCATCTCTCTTTCGTCCGAAGCAAACGTTTAGAGTTGTAGACTTTTCTCGGAAACTACGAAAGCAATAAAGACTCGTAAATAGCAAGCATCGTATCGCGACACGAACTAATATTATAACTTATAACCTGTCCGACTATCAAATTTCCGAATTTCCTGGAACCGCGTAAGCGATATTTTTTAAAGCAACTGGAAAAATGCTGCGTCGCCTTGAATCGTTTAAATTTCATTAAACCGAGAGTGGACCTTGCGACTCAATCGAGATCGCGTTTCAACAAAACTTCCATTTGTTTCGCAAAACGTCGCTATATGTTCCGAGTTTCGCGCGAATTCTGCGTTTCACGATGCGAATCGACTCGAAAACGGTATACCGTTGCGTTTCGAATCTGATCGAATTGTTCGAATAGGATTTATATCGAAATTTTAATATTCTTCTTCCGCTTATACGAAACGAATTCCAATCGACGACATCGCCAACGTTCTTTTTTCTATGCTATAAACTTTTCCACCGTATTTCTGTTTTCTATTCTTCCTCTTCTCTTTGTTTCTTCTATTAACACGTTCGTTACTTTTCTGCTTCTCTTCTATACTTTGCTTGCTAGCGTCCCGTACGCAAACTGCCCCTTTTCTCTGTACTTTGGGAATTTCTCGAAACATTGTCAGAAGAAAATTAATCGGTTAAAGTCGTAGAAATCTCTCTCCTATTAATTTCATTTATAGAATTCTTTTTCTACGAAATTAATACGAGCGTAAACTTCCATAAGCTCTACAAGATACAAATATTTATACTACGAAGATGAAACTTTTCTGAAACTCGTTTTCAATTGTAACGGTAATTTATCCCGGTAGATGCCCAGGACCAACGTAGCTGTTTCGGATAAGCAAAGTTGCATATTTTTACGCTTTACGATATCTACGTACGTGTGTTTTTTCTAGCTCTTTCATTTTCTCTTACCCTCCTTTATCTCGTTTATCCTGTACTGTTATTATTTTCATATTTTTACCTCGCTTTTTTGCTGAATACGCTAAAAAATATTTACCAGAGGCACGTAAACGTTGAGATAGAGACAGTCTTCCTCTCCAATGAAGTGGCCTTGTTCGGTCACTTGAACGCATACGGGGGCATATTCCGTTGCTAAGAATGTCTCCGTCCAATTGCGAATCCATGGCCTAGGACTCTGTCAAAGAATTTTTATCATGCCCCCAAAATTATTACAGGCGGACTACGTATTTCTATGGAAATTCGTATTCCCGAGAATATAATTGAAATCAGGCTTTTCTTCTTTCGCGATATTAATTACAACTAATCCATAATATTACTGTGATATGTTACATAGATGAAAAGGTATGCTATACTATCGAGCACTATAAAAAAGCACTATAGAAGGCACTATAATATAATTTAATATATAAAAATAATAATAATAATAATAATAATAATAATAATAATAATAATAAAACATGTTTACACATAAACTCACCCTAAACCTCAAATCATCCACAGGCGGTTGAGCAAAAGGAATGCCCAAATAATGAGCGACGAGTCTTCCTCTGGTGCTTCTACTCAACAATCCCTGAACCTGGCCGAATCGAGTCGTCACTTTTGCCTTGTACGCGTGCGAACCGCTTGCAACGATCATAAACACCATCAAAACGCCGAACGAATATCTATATATCGATCTATCGGTCATTATAAAGGCAGGTTGCCGGCTATACATTTCGCGGACGCTTTTCGCACGAGTACACGCACGAGATGAGGATGAGTCGCGCGTAGACGAACAACAATGACCGATCGCGCGACTCTAGTCGGTTATATAGACGGGACGGTTAGGCTGATTCACTGGCGAAACGCGGTGCGACGCCAAATTCGTTTGTCTCGAACCGACCAAATAAATTCTTTTCCCTTTTTTATCGTTATATTGCGAACGACGATTTATAACAAGTGACGCGATAAGTGGCAGAGATAATTAGCAGGATAGTTAGTCGCGGGTGGTAGGATTGGGTGCGAGGCGATTCTACGAGAGGAAATAAGTGGAAAATGTGGATAATAAACTTTTCTCGCTAGACACTGTTCTCGAGGAAGATGAATTTGAAAATGTACGCTGCACGTGCATCGGATCGAATGGCGACTAAACGCTTCGATAGAAAAATTATGTTTCAATATTTTTCACCTAATCACGTTGGTACAACTTGCGCTGATTGTTTATTCATACATGGTCGGTATCTAGCCGGAAGCGGTATATCGATAACAAGTCGTAAATTAATACGTTAAACGGTGACAGCGATTGATCTAGCCGCGCGCAACCGTACACGTATACTGG
>NT_177056.1:347022-353281 GCF_000188095.3 Bombus impatiens
CGGAGTTGCGCGCAATTCTTTACCGCCGATTTACGTCATTGGGAAGAAAGAACTAGTCGCGAGTTGATATCTCGAACAAGCCCACGATCTTATCATCTCCCCTGAAACGGAGATCGGTTTACGTTTTCGTCTTCGGCCATGTAAGCTCTAGCGCCTCACCGATTTTACCCACTTCGCTATATCGTTTTTAGATACTTGGCCAAGTTTTAGTGTTGGCCAAGTTCGTAAGTGTACGTTCGCTAAAGTTTCGACGTCGGACGAGCAAATTGTACCGCGTACAATCGTACGCGATTGTACCACCGGTGTCTTTGCGCAACGTTCCTTCGCACCGCACCGCTTGTTAGAGCTATCCGCGTTTAATGGAAAAGCGTTTGAGCGAGCGGAGCAGGACCACGCAGACTCCCTGCTACGCACACAGAAATAACTCGTTATCTATTGGCTTTATCAAAAAAATGTTTCAAGGCAAATTTACGAGTACGTTTTTATCTCGTTAATACCTAAGTACTGTTTGAGATAGCAGGCTAACTGCGAACTTTTTAATGGACGTTTCATATTTCTTACGGCATTAATCGATCCAGCTGGATGTTCGCTACGAAAAAAGAAAAAAAGGTTTCCTTTCTTCTTCTTATTTGGTTTTCACGGCTGTTTTACGGTTTGCACGGTTGTGTTGGAGTTGTTAAATCGAGGAAGGAGAATGTTCGAGCTTGTCGGACGAGAGTTGTTAAGTTTGGTTTGTTGGTTTGACGAAGCGGATGAGAAAGGGATTGGAGCGCGTGCTTAGGATGTTGGCGAAAGTTTGTTACGCGGGCAGAGTGTTTGACAAGATGTATTCGCTTTTCGTGGTTCAGCGATGGCGCTGCGAGAATCGTGTAGGTGCCGTGGACGTACTTGGAATTTTAAGGGGAGCCGAAAGATTTTTCTCTTTTTAAATGATAAGCGACATTTAGAGTTTTAGAGAGATGGAACGTTCGTTTAAGTAAGGCAATGTAACGACGATCGGAACTCGGAATTTAGTTCAGTTGGAAGATGATATCTGACAAAATTATCTGTAAAATTTGGTTCGATATCTTTTGCTAACAAGTCGCTTCTCAATAAAATGAACTTTTTGGCACGAAATCAAAATTTCGAAAGCTATGGAAACCCTGAAACTACAAAATTAACAAGCGTTCTCTTCAACGGTGACGTGTTTACGAACAAACGTAATTGTAGCAAATTTAGATAAGATTAAAATTTAAGCTGTTTTCCTCTAAACTTCAATTTTGAATAATTTGTTACATTTGTATTGCAAAGTAAAGCGTGCAATATTTTGCAAGCATCGTTTCTTCCAACGAATCGATACAGGTATCGAATTCGGATAGACGCGTAAAACAAAACTATGCGAGACAAATATAATTATTCTTGTTAATCGTAAAATCGAAGAACGTTACGCAAGACAAATACAATTATTTTTATCGATACATCTCTTGATGTCGTTCGTTGGTCAAAGGTCGTGGCCTCGGCGTCATTAACGCCGATTACGCGTCACTCGATACAGCTCTCTTTTTTTCTTTCGTTTCTTTTTTTTTGTTCGGCGGAACTTCAACTTCCTATGCGGTGCTCTATCTGCACAGCGTGTTTGTTTGCAAACTTAGTATCGGAGTTTTCCATATACGTATTTAGGAAACAACGCGTTGTCGAGAAAAAGTTTACACGCGCAAGTTTCGTGGTATGGAGATCGCGTTTTCGATTTTTTCAACATTTTTACTACTTTTTAGCTTTGTCGCGTCCTTGTAGACTTCTCATACATATTTATATCGTAATAACGGTTAATTTTATCAGTTTTTAGGTTGTACGGTAATACGCATATTTATAAACGCGTAAGATTTCAAGGTAGATGTTAATAAGAATGTTTGTGACATTAGATAAGCTGGATTCACCGCGCGTAACGAGTCAATGCCGAAATTGTACTTCTCTCGCGTATTATTCCATCGTGTTTAATTGCTTTTCGACTCGCGCTACCTGCGCCTTTTGCGTTTCGTAAGAGGTTGTTATCCAAGGAATTCGCAAAAATCCTGTATTACTTCTTTGTTGAGATCGAAAGAGCCGTATGAAATAAAGTTGCGTATAAATACTTATGGCGAATATTAAAATGAATTGCTTTCCAGATAATATCAATTTAACGGATAATAGAAGATAACGTGAACTTCCCATAAATAGGCAAACATTCTAGTTGTCCCTCTCGATCCTATTGAAATTCAGAGTCTCTTTATTAATTCCATTAGCATTTTCTTGCCATTTTTCGCTCCACTTAGCGAGCACCGTTAGAGGAATTCGTCGTTTCGAGTGGCTGGCGTTGATGATCGAATTAAGCGGAAAGTTAAGCAGCCCGTAGTACTTACGAAGCGGTAAATTTGTTAAGTTGAACTGCTAATCCAGCGACTTAATTACCCCTTATCAAACTACCATCCACGTTGATGTAAAGGGTGCTTACGAGCTCGTGTCCAACGAAGCTCGTTGATAAACACGATAAACGAAAACTGCTAAACCACTCGCTTCGACCGAAATGTGTAAGATTACCAAATCCGTGATGCAACCGCTATACGGCGTTCTTTTTACGTTTATTCATCTTCCGTTCTTACTTGGTGTTAAGGAGCGTTCCACCCGATCGTTGGACGATCCATTTTTCCGTCTTCACGCGTTTATCGCCCGTTATACCTGTCGCGGCGATTATCGTGTCCGGAGTGCGAATAAAGTGCAAAAAATTGTTAATAAATGGACTTTTGTTCGAGCGATTCGCGAGACTGCGCTTATTACCAAACAACCACCGTCCTATCCTCGTCGGGATAGTCGCAGCTATTCGAGTTACATTTCCGTTGTCAATTTGAAGATGGTTCAGGATCGTTGCTAAAATAAAACAAAAATGAAAACATACAGCGTTTTGAATATTCCGTTGCGAGTCAAAGTCGGTCCCTTGACGTTAAGACGGTATCTTAACGAACTGCGAATAATTCCATCTTACGAGAGGCAACCAAAAGTAAAAGCATAGATGGACGAAACGGAAAAGAAGAAAAAGAAGAACGTAAGCAAACCACGAGACATCGACCGAAGACGAGATAACGCTAAAAATTTCATTGGAATCCTCTCCATCTTTATCTTCTATCTTTTACTCGACTCAAGGCGAGTTGGTTCCGGCTGGGGTCCTAACAATTTCCCGACAAGGGGCTTCCCGCGGGAATTTCCGGTCTGTTTCCACGCGGAATCTCCGCGCCACCTTCGTTACGCGTCGTTTGCCAAGCCGTTTATCTCCTCGTCATTAGTTATGCCGTGCTGCTTGCCTGCTTCCAACCGCCCTGCTTCCACCTCCCTTTTGCCTCCTGGTGAAAATAGGTTGCCGTTCTAATTGCCGGTAACCACAGTCCTGGCGTTATGGTTTGCGTCACACCGAACGCACAGGACCTTTGAGCTCTCGTAGTTTCGAATCGAGCCTTTGATAAGCAATCGAATTTTAAATGGGCTACGTTTAAATATCTGCTGCGAGATTAGTGAAATTTCGATTACACGGGCGTCGGGAAAATACAAGAAACTCGAAAATGAGAATAAAATACTTTGTATTCTCGAATTTTTTCATAGCGTCGTCGGGTTTCTCGCGTAAGAGATAGCGCTAAAAATTGTTCCGCAAGTAACTCTAGCCTGTACCTTCGAACATGTCGCAGAGTGAAATTTAGAGCGAATAAAGTAAAGTTCTCGAAGTTTTCATAGTTGAAAAACGTCAAGGGATGCTGGTTTTGATGATTTCGAGGAGGGTTGCTTGAATCTAGGAAGCACGAAACTTTAGTCGGGGTTATTTTTGGAAAACGGCTAACGGTTGAGAGGATTTGCGGAGGAAGGACGGGATTTAGATAGTCGAAGGCTCCTCGGTGATGCATAATTTCGGGCGGAGCGGTTTCATCGCAGGATACTTGGCCAGGAAGTTGATTAATAATACCGTTGCTCGTGATGCGGCTTGGTTTCTTTACACTTGTCAGTGTCGCCGGAAACATTTAATGGATAATTTTGCAAATACCGCAAATAGAATGGCATATGCTAACAGTTACTAATGATTGGCTAAAATTTGTGCGCGTTCCAACAATCTCATTTCCATTAGAAACTGGGATTTATACGTGCGTTGCAAGGCTTGTAAATCTTCAAACAATTTCGTACATCCTCGAACACAATTGGCGCGAGCAAAAAGACGAAACTGAACCGTTTCCGTGCGGTTTCTGAGCTAATCCCTTCGATATGCGGCGCATATGTAACTGTCTAGTAACGATCAAACAGTTCGTCCTCGAATATATCAACTATTCGAAACGTTGCGACTTCGTAATAAATATATAAGCGAATAAATTGTACGAGAGTATTCATCTTGAGAGTAAATTCATCTTGACAGTATTACCACGGGATTTTTAATAAAAAAAAAGACATTTATTTAACGAATAATTGGCGAATTTTCGGTGAATTACGATCGCCCTCCAAATCGTTCGTCCGAACGATAACTCGTCGTTAACCCGTTACCCTGTAATATGGAATCGCGCTCGTGGTTCCTATTCGACAAAGTTCTGGCATACTTTTTATGACAAAGTTTAGTCCGACCTCCGACTCGAGCTTCCTATTCGTCAAATCGAGGATTACCAAACACCGTTCCAAATTACTAAATAACGTTCCAATATTTTGCATCTGTCACGGCGCGTTACTGCTGCGAATAGCTGACGCTTGCTTAAGTATTAATAGCTACTAAAAAAGTCATAAGGCAAGGGGTTAACACAGGGGTTCGGTGTCGAGTGAATTTTATATACATATAGTCAGTCGCGAAAGCTGTGCGTACAGGCTTCCTACGTATACATAAAGTATCACAGCATGAACGTTAGCTCTGCAATTTTTCTTTCTTTTTGTTTTTTTTTTTTTTTTTTTTTTAAGACGCGTATCGTTAAAATTTAACACGATCTATCGAATATAGTTCGATCGAAATAATTCGATATATATCGGCTGCGTTGAGAAAGAGACGTTACAAGAATCGTTCTCCTATGGAATTACAGGGCAACTTGGTCTCGGGGAAATTTCTCCTCGCTTTGATCGATTCTTGGTTAATTCGATTAATTATCGACAAACAGAGTCGAGAGTCGAGAGCGGAGAAACGTATTCGATATTGCCTAGAACGAGTATATTTAAGAAAATGAAAAAAGACTAGGGGGAAAAGTACAACGGTAGGTATGTGGTAGCTAATCGAGTTATCAATGCCAGCTATTCGAAAGCATTTGCAAACGTGTCCGCTTTTAAAGCTCTGTTTGTCGCGAGAAACTAATTGCAGAGCGGCTGCGGCCATGCATCACCACCGACGACAAGCGTCTAGAAACGCGGCTCGAGTGAATTACTAGCCAGAGGATCGCTTTATGACTTGTAACGACCACCTCGTTTGCTCGATCGCAGCTGCTTCCCTCTTTCGTTCGAGGTTCCCGGGCTTTTCCAGCTTTTCGAGTTCACTGGCTAACCTTGAACGAGGGTTCGACTTCCTGGCTTCGATAGGCTGCTGCAATTTCTTTTATCTCTTTTATCGTTACTCCGTTCTTTTCGCGCTTCTCTCCCGTTTCTTGTACCGTTATAGTTTACGATAGTTTCGTGGTTTTCGTGAATTATTCTTAACGAACAATTTCCGTTTGTTGCAGGTAAGCATTCGGGAGGAGACGGTGAGTTTGCAGCGATTTTCATAAATATTTTCAGAAATGTTAGGAGAGAATTAAGTAATAAAATTATCGATATAATTTCTCCTAAAATACTCTGGCAAATACGAAGAATTCCCGAAATAAATACTTTAAACGTACGTGGAAAAATTGTTCCGAATTGTGCAAATATTCTCGATGGTTGGAGAATGAAAAGCTCGTTTTATTTTATGGCATTCCGTTTTGAAACTCGTATGCCTGTGCTACAACGAAAATCCCAAAACGACGATGATATATATGTCGGAGATGAAAGAACACCGGAGCCTTTGGAATTTTGGATAATCCCGCAACATTGTAACCTAGAGTCTACTATAGCTGTAATCGAACAATTGTAGTTATTCAATTCGATTGTAATTGTTCGAGAGTCGTGATAATGAGCTTGGGCTCGAGGCGACAGTCAGTCGCCGAACGTAGCCGCGGTCACGGGATGAACGCTTTGTCTAACAAAGGTATGGAGTAATTCTATAGCTCTCCTTAAAAGAAATATTCGTGGCGACACGCGACAGTAAACATTCCAACGGTTTCTG
>NT_177056.1:353886-355450 GCF_000188095.3 Bombus impatiens
AGCAACGCCAATTTCCCTTACTTTCTGAACGAAGGCTTTTCTCGACGAATCCGATGATCTCGTGTCCTTAGACACACCCCATTATAGTTTTCCTCTGTGGCATCATCGGGACGGGAAAGACATTCTCGTTCGCGATCTCACTGATGGAAGAAGTAACCCTTTACGATCAGTGAATATTACGCATCCGACTTAGATTTTGTGAGTACGTTCATCTATCATCCCGTCGACCGCGGATTCGTTATTGAACCTAGGATCATTGTCATTAGTTTCTCGAGTACCTAACTACCACGGTTACTTGTCCGGCTCTATAGTAATCGTATTTGCACTAGTCAATGTCTTCTCTATTGCACAACGACAACGTGTAACCCAAACGAAGATTCGTTTCACGCCCCTAACCCTAATTCTAATGTAAACCCGACATATATGTATCGCGTAATATATCGTAAATAACAAAACATGATCGAAGTGGTACGTTAATTATACGCGTTTTACTAATACAAATTTCTTTCCCCGTACGAGCCGACTACTTGTTATTTCGATGAATCTTTGTTTTATAACGATAAAATCTCTAAAAGCCAGCAAACGATTGTTTAAAACGTTTAAAACGCTTACGAAATATGAGAAACCGACGGAAGATCTTGAAATTCAGAAAAATCGGGAGATCCGAAAGAAGTGGTCGAATCCTTAAAAGAAACTTTTCCCAACTTCGAGATACGCAAGAACGAAGAGCGAGCATCCCCAGAAACAAATTTCCGAAAGCGCAGTAGCGATTTACCCCGGTAGAATATTTTACAGAATATCGTTGTACAGAATTGGCTCGCAATGGGCTTGACACGGCCACCTATCTTATGGTTTTTATCTAATTAAAGCTACAACGCACGCATCCCACGATGTCCTTGCGATATACCACGCTGTCCTTGCGAAATACGTAGAGGTGTCACAGTCCAGTTTAGATCTTTTTTATATGTACTCGTGTATGCTTTTGTATTCGGTCTAAAAGTTTCGACCACGATAACCACGAGGTGCATCGAGAATACGAAGACCCTTTACCCTTACGTCCCTGATATTTCACCCCTGAATGCTCCAATGCGTCCAAAAGACGCAGCCTTGTCCAGGAGGCGGCACTCGATTCTCAGGATAACGCTTTCACGTCGGTAATCCTGCAATAAGAGAACGCGCGTTATTCTCCAGCTACGACGATACGGATTATTCGAGCTAGTCGACGCGAGAGATCTTTGTTTTAGAAAATCTAAGATCGTCGGCTGCACGCCCGCTCGAAGACGAACAAAAGTTGCAAAACCGCTAGCTAGAAACGGATCGACGAGAAGCAAGAGGGAGAATGGCAAAACGTACCGTCAGTCTGGAACCGCGTCCTTTCGCCGGTAACGAATGTAGCATTTAGCGTTGGCGAAACAGCGACTGGACGCAACAGCGGAGGAAAACGCGGGGTGATGCATCGGTCGGAGAGATTAATGCATCGCGGCGAACAGTTTGTTAGAGTGAATAACGGCCGGCTGCAATAATGATATTGCCATTAAGCTGTCCGCGGAAGTTTCGTTTTCGC
>NT_177056.1:355823-408579 GCF_000188095.3 Bombus impatiens
GCGGTCGCGTCCCGTTTCAAAAGCCGATCGATTCTCCGCGTCAGCTCGGCAAAGTCTTCTGGATTTCTGGCTCCCCGTACAACAAAGTTTCGTTCCTGCAGGCCAAAGCATAGATTAGATATCTTTGGCGAAAATCGAAGAACAAGCGTTTGGCTATGTACGTGTAACTTATCACTGGTTACATGTACGGGGCGAGTGAGAAGACGCGAGGAATACGGCAGCGACTGATTCAGCGCGTTAAAATAAGAAGAAAAGTTGCTACCGACGTATGTCCGATACGAGACTGTGTTCGAGCAACGGCTTGCTTTCTGTCGTAATAGTTGCTTGCCCAAGTTCGGAGAAATTGCTCAAAGCGAGCAGGCGCAAGTTCGATAGAGAAGCGTGAATGCATCGTGCGGTGGGTCGTCGAACTTGTTCGAACAGCTTACACGGATTTGTCGGCAACTTTGGACGTCAGGTTGACGAGCAGTTTCGACGCTGTCAATCGACGTTTCATAAACAAGAGATTTTAAACGACTCGGTAGCTAGCAATTCGATGGATTCGGATCCGGAGAGCGAGCTGGTCGATAAATAAGGCCAACGCGACTATCCATTGGCAGGAGATCGTTGATCTAATTGCAAGCAACGTCTAGCTATACCGGAAAACGAGGTCGTATCGGACATACGTTCGTACGAACTTTTCTTCTTACTTTACTGCGCTGAATTCGGTCCCTTCCCTTACGTTTTGGCTCGTGCTGTATATAACTTGCTTAAACGTATCTGAATCTTGGGTAAACGGTATAAATATCCGCAGCCTACTTATTACCAACGATCCGTTACCCGAAGGCGTCGTTGTCTTGCGAGAAGAAAACTTGAAAAACTTTGGAAGCTTAAAAGGAGCTTAACCCTTAAAAAAGAGGAACGCAGAAGCTAATTCTCTGCTCGTAAAAGCGTTTTTCTTGTCTCAACCTACGTGTGCGTGCGTTAGCAAAAAGAACGGCGATTGTTGGCCGGGTGTGTCCGGTTCGTTTAATCCGTAGCACGATTTCCCTGTGACCAGTCGGGCACCAGGGTGTAGTAACGCGTTAACGAAGTATTTACTATTCTATTACCAGGTACCGCGAATTTCCTCCATTTCCGCCCCTCTCCTCCCCTATTTTCTCGTTCACGTTCCCCAAGGCAGGCACACCGATTTCCGAGGAACGCTACTCGACTACGCAAGTAACGAGACACGAATCTCGATGAAACTCGGTCGATTGGGAATAAGAACGTGTTTCTTGCTTCTTCTATATCTTCGATTTGGATAAAACTCGCGCGAAATTTGTCATACGCGGCAACTTGAATCTTATTTTCTTTCGCCTAGGACGATAGATGGAGCGGTTTTGTATCGGTTGCGCAGCAGCTTGCGAACGTATTTATATCCAGCGTCCATTTTGCGTGCGGCTACGACCATTTGTCACAGGCCTGTTCTCCGTTTTACGTGTCACGCGTGTCACGCTACGTTATTGGTTCGATGGCTAAAAAGAGGACGTCGGAAGCGGAGAATGTCGGCCAGGAAAATTACAACGATAACTGGAATCGGTATCGATCGAGCTGGCGATACCTTTTTTGCGAAAAAATGGCTATTGGAAAGAGCGGAGTTTCGGGTTTACAGCTAGTCAGAGCGTTAGAGCATCGGTCATCGTCGGGCTGCGAACGAATTCTTTCGCTTCTCTTATACCGATAGGTCGAGGGAGTCTAGGATGACTGATTATTCAGGGAAATTTAACGACGTGGAATATCCGATTCTGGGAAAGTTAAGCAAAATGGAAGGTTAATCCTCGAGCTTCGAATCGACAATGGTTCGGTGACTCGACGATGACGGATTCGAATTAAGCCACTTGGCTCTAGATTCGTATTCTGTATTTTATCCGATACAAATGAAATGAAACGAAACGAAATGAACGACATAGTATGTTCGATACTTGTAGCGTGTAGCGTGTAGTTGTAGCGTATATTTGTAAAAAAGGAAGCCGATGCCCTCGGCAATTAACACGTGGACGAACGACGATAATATTCTCGCACGAAGCATCGACAGCCGCGATAGTAAACGACAGATTCGCGAATATCGATAAACTCGGCGTCGTCCCTATCAGGGAGGAATCAGAAATTAGTGGCGAAATCGTGGCTCGCGTCGCAACTCGCGTTCGAATAATTTACATCGCTCGCCTGTTTATATCAACGTGGTTGCGTCCGATGATTGGCGCACGAGCGTGCACGCGTTGGTTCACAGCCGCCATATTCGATGCAAATTCCGCCGTGCGAAAGCCACCGAACCGCGATCAACCCCTATACGCTCGCAGTTGATACGATGCTCGCGATCTCGAGCGTTCGACGTGCGGTCGATTTCTTCTTCCTTCGAGCGACTCGCCGCTGTTTCTTAGAAACGTGTCTCGTACGGTAAGCTCTCTCGTGTTAGAACCGATAGAACGTCGAAGTAACGGAACTCTCGAACGATCAATTTTATCGAATATTAAATTTCATCGGTGCAACGAAGACGAAGGAAATTGCAAATAAAAAAATTGTCTTATCTAGCGAGTTTTGTTGGGAAATTTAGAGGGAAACTTGGTGTAGTCGCGGCTTGGGATATCAGCCCTCTGGTGGTAAGATGGCAAACTACCGAAAGTAGGTCCGATATTCTTTCGTCTTATGCGCGTAATATGAGTTTTTGCACTGTCAAATTTCCTATATGTGCAAGTGTTACAGGCAGACTTGCTGGTCTATTCGATCAAGACTGCAATCAACAGAGATTTACATAATGAACTCAGGATTACGTAAACGTCACTCACGCGAGTGTAGCTGACCGATCTCGGCGTGGTCGATCTCCATGGCAACATTTGGCAGTCCACTCGGCAGTAACTTTGATCTTAATCGAAGCATCCGTTACGATCTTACTATTACTATTCGTCGTTGGCCCGGTAATCGAGATTGATAACACCTGGATGATGACAGAACGCTTGATTAGTTTCCAATATGACGGCAAACGAGATCCACGTACGCTCGGTACCTAGTTTACGGCTATGGATCAAATTTTCTGCTCTGACACGTGGACAAAGTTGGATGTTTACTTCGTCTTCGAACGTTTTGCAGTCAATCTGTCTAATTAATTAATAATCACGAGTCTCGTTACAGGAAAAATTCAATTTCAAAATGTTTCGAACGCGCGCATAACGTATTCGCAAAGGATATCTACAGGTGTTTCGTCTCTGTGTACACATATTCCTTCTTTATTTAATATTCGTGACGCGAGCAGCTAATAAACAAATAGAGAGAATTAAATAAATTAGCAATTTGATTGCCAGAACGCAACACGGAATCGGAGCGTACGTTCGAATTAAATTGACCTAACGATTTTTCTCTCTAATTATATCGCCGAGAGTATCGTTTTCAGCTTGTTTTTTCCCTGCATTCGCACACTGGAGTTTTCATATGCGAGAGTTAAATAAACTAAAAAGCAACTCGATTATTATTATTATTTCGCAAGAGGCCGCAGTGGGAATCGTTCGTTTGTCTCTGGACGAACGAATTATTTATTCATTAACGCGTGTCGCACGAAAAGCATCGCGATCCTACGAAAATCGCCTGCCGCGCCGTTTGCGAAATGTACGCGGCATGAAATTAGCGTTAATTACAGCTGTATGCGACGTATCGAATAAACGTTTCGGGAATATTGTTTTCCTGTCTTTTGTTACGTTTCGGTCCGATTCATTTTCCGACGGACCGAACGTTCGGCTCATCGTTGTTTACGGCAAAATTGTTTACACGCTGAAATAAATATTATGCATTATCGTTTGCGCTCCCCGGAGTATACGTTTAACCGAGTAATCAGCGAAAGAACGTAATTTCTTGTACAACTGTTTCGTGTTTTTCCTATTTTTGTGTCGCGTTTCGTTCTTATCGTTTTGTCTCGCATCGCCTGCTATTAGCGATTACAATTTTACGATTAGCGATTACGTTACGCGCTTTATACGCTATATCGTATTTATATGCTTAATTTAGAACGGTTATCTTAGCTAGTGCTGATAAATAATCTATAAATAACTAGTTTTCTATACTTCTATAAGCGGTGTAAACATTTCTATTTCTTCTAGCAATCTTACGGTATTTATCTTTTTTTCTTTTTTTCTTACATTGTATTCTGTTAGTTAGCGATTTATCAGCGATCGTGTATCGTTGGTTTTTCTCCTTTGTTCGTCTCAAGGGGATTCTGTCTCCTCCTTTCGTAATATTTCGTATAATATACATATGCAGATTAGAAGCGAGCCTGACTAGTTCTGCTATTATGTAAGTTTTGCGATTAGTGGACACAGCATGTAGATACTATAAGGTGTATTTTGCTGGAAAGGTAGGTAGACTTGATATTTCAGGTGATTTATGAGCTTACCTGCGTACTGATAGAACTTTTATCAGTGACGAGAACATAACGCTTCTGCGAGGTTCGGTGCAGATGTTATTATTTAACGTATTAAACGTTACAACCACGTTTATGTAACGCTTTAACCTGTTGTTTTGTAATTCAATCACTGCCGGAATTTTCCTCCAACTTCTCCTCCTCCCACAAGTTTTACAATGAACGTAACCAGTAGGTATTTTATATTTACGATATTTGATATTTACGGCCAGCTGTGTATTGCGGTCGTACGATTAGCACATAAATGATATAATATAGTAGAAAGTAAAGTATATGCGATGCTTTTAATCGTAGAACGCGATACGTCAAAGTTAGAAAATTCGAAACTATTCTGTGTATTTTGCTTCTCTAAGTCTTTAGATTCTACGAAACGTAGAAAACCGCGGCTTCTGGTTGCAACGTCTACGCGCGAAACAGGCAACAATGGCGGAGGATCGCGGAATTATCGCGTAAAAGTCGGGGCGGATTGGCGAGGCGAGGGCCCGCATATCAAATGGTGCGTATCACGGGATACAAGCAATTCCCATCAGCCAATATTGTCATGTGGGTAATGAACGACCGTGCTCCGAATAAACACAGGGCCGGGAACGCCTCGACTCTCGTACAGAGGTCGCCCTGCTGCGTATGGAAACGTGGATCCGGAAGTCGATGCACTGTCCAGTGTCGCTGTGTCCGTAACGTTTTATCAGCCAGAATTTCGTGCAAAATTGCCAACACGTCCTAATAGAAAATGGAAAGAGGCGCAGAGATTTTCGTTCGATTTACAGCGACTGCGAGTATTTGAAGAGAATATTCGAAAAAAGGCGTCGGAAACGACGGTCGTTCTTTACATTTCTACGAGAAACGTCATCGACGAAAAGACATCGACGTCGTCGTTCCTTTGAACGGCAGATCGCTAACGAGCGAACAGTGATAATCATGATCAGTTGTCGATCATCGTAAATTTCCGTTAACGTAACTGATTATCAGCATGCTAAAAAAATAGTTGCGTCGCCGATAATGATCGTCGGTAAACGGGAAAGAATTGCCTCGCGAACAACGGTTATCGATGGGCAGAATAAAATTTTCTCACGGATAATGGTCGTCGTCAACCAAAAAATTCTGTCATCTGTAACGATCATCGGCAAACGACGAAAGTTCTCTCGTCGCGATGGTGGTTATCGGTAACGACAAAAAATTCTAACCAATTACAACGGTTATTCCGAAACGGTTGTTACCAAAACCGATTAAACTATCGTATCAGTTCTTGTATCGAAACATTTCTCGCTTTGTTATAGTTACAACTATAGCTGCAATTATGCTTCCTGATTTCAACATCCATCACCGAAAATTGCAGTCCCACTTTTGGAATTTTTGAAATCGTACCGGCCAAACAGTCGCTTGTATTTTATCTACTCTTTGTTCTGTCATTTTTCCCCGTCATTAACATCAGCTAATATACAGTTTGAGATTTCATCGCGATATTAGCTTTCGACGAAGCCGGAACGTATCGGCCGTTTGTACAATTTTCTTCTCATTAATATTTATTTGCCCCTCTTGTTTTATTTTTATCGAAAGTAGAGCAACGTTAAATCAAGCAGTCGGAACGGCATCAAATCCGATGAATTTGTCAACGCGTAATGGAAAACGGAAATTTATTAAATTATTCATGCAGCCGGGAAAGGTAAGTTAATAATGAAAACGATGCTGCTCCGTTCACGAATTCATTCGTTTTCGATTAATGATCGATATAACTGTCTGCATTATGCGTGTATAAGAAAAATCGACTAAATTATTTACGTGATCCGTTTTGAAAGACGATTCGTACGTTCGATATCGATATCGACGATGATGGCAACTTTAATCGTTCCGATTGTTCGATAATATGTTTGCTGTATTTTCTATCGAACAAGACTTTTGCTAAAGTTAAAATTTCCTTAAATATCATTAACGATTTCTTTTTTATTTTTTATTAAATAGCGATTTGGAAACCGCTGTTTCTAATCTGCCCCAGACATCTTTATAGAATGTTCGAGGTCTACAACGTTGCATACAACGATCCGTCCCGTTTTCTGTGATAGAGAGACAAAGATATTCCGAGGGACAATGTCCGGTAGCGTGACGCAACAAATTATTCCTTGTTGGTTTAAGCAGACGATGGCCAGCGATAAATTACTTTCCTTAGACCGTGTGTATGCTGGTTCAATAAAATCAGGCGCGTCACCCGTGTCGCCATTATATGCCGCGGTGTCATAAACGACATGCTTGCCATTAGGCAACGTTTCTTTGGAAAACGTTTTGCTGGAAACCGACTGCTGCTGAAAATTGACGAACAAAAGATATATCTTTTCGTATTATACG
Organism: Bombus impatiens; assembly: GCF_000188095.3. Lineage (NCBI taxonomy): Eukaryota > Metazoa > Arthropoda > Insecta > Hymenoptera > Apidae > Bombus > Bombus impatiens. The sequence goes on from NT_177056.1 coordinate 362,593, forward strand.
GATTCTCTGGAATTTCGCACTTTCGCATTTCCCATAAACGCATGAAATAATGGATAATTGGTTGAAAAGAAATTTGAATACGACCGAACGGAAATCGATATAACAAATTGAATTTTCACGATAATTTCATTTCGTGAAAAGTAAAATTTGTTGGACCAACGAACGAATTCCCGCAACAATCTTACGTGGTTTAATATTTATCTTTAATTTAAATATATCAAGCAACTGAAAGTTACTGTATCGGTTTGCACGCTAGCGCCGATACGATATGCAAACACGTGAATGGGATCGTAGTTGCGCAACGAGAGCGTAACTTCGTAGCGTAAAGTCGCGTTGAATCGAAAAGGAAGAGATAGAAGCGTGAAACTCGATAAACGGACTCATTCACTAGTTATCTCGGGCAAATATGTACGTAGATACGTCCTTGCACAATGCCTTTCTCTGTTTTCTCGCGTGGTCCCGTTAAACGTGCTAAAACGTGTAGACATTCTCGGTGCACTAGAAAGGAAGAACGAATTGTGAATCATACGTACAGTACATACTATGCAGTCGCTCTCGTAATTTTCGGCTACTCGTTAAAACGGAATAACTTCTCCGCGATTGGATCGAACAACTTGAGTTCTTTTTCTTTCTTTCTTTCTGGCCAGTTAGAAGAATTAATTCGCTGACTGACCCGCTGAAGAATTTGGAACAAATTGAGAACAAACTCGTACGATCATAAAAGTTTTCGCAATCTTTTTATCTGACGAAATTTTCAACCCGTACACAACTGACAGGAATGCAGGCTCGAGCAGAAAGACTTTTCCAAAATCTTTTTCGCGCGTTGTTTGGTAAACTGATTCTCTTAACTTCTCCAAACAGTTCGAATCGTTCGATCCAATTTTAAAGACTTTGTTCTGCTTTAACGAGTGTTCGAATGTTAGCGAGAGTGACCGTACGCTGTACATACACGCATATTTTTTTACATTCGATGTAAGATTGGAAATAAGAGAAGCGAAGAAAGATGGGAGGGAAAACAAGAGAAGAAAAGATATAAAAGTAAGGGAGTAAGGGAAAAGAAAGTCGGTAGTTTCGAAGGTAAGCAAACGGTAGGAAGGAAAAGAAAGGAAAGGAAAGGGAAAAAGTAAAAGAAGATGACGTCGGAAAGCTCGAATGTAGGAAAATTGCGAATCGATATCTCGCGTGGAAATCGCGCGAGGATCGATTAATCATTTGCAAAACGCGTATTTGCCGACAAATAAGTACGTACTATATTTGCTAGGTAATCAAGGCGCCGTGAACTGTTTCGAAACCCTAGAATTATTAATACTCGGATATACGAGCAGGCATCGGTGCAAAACGATTATCAATCATCGTAAAGGGTGTCTGCGAAACCATACAATTCCGAACAATGGATTTTGCACGGAGAATCCGCGCGTCATCGTTGTTTCTCTCTGTGTTTCTCGTGAACTTAATGCAACTGATATTAACGATACACAACGATGATTAAACGCGATCCATCGTGGCGCGTGTGCGTTAATGGATATCCTCGTCGATGAAGTCTTCGTTTGGTTCATTGTACTTACCGATGAACTCGTTTCGTTCGCGGAGGTCGTATTTTTCATATGGAAATATATCGTGTTTTATTTGTGGAACTGATGTATACAGGTGGTAGATCGAAACGTTGAGCGACGACGTCGATCGATGCGAACCAGAGCTGCGTATAGGAAGGTAAGCTAATTCGAGTCGTCTAAGCCTCGACATTTTAGAATTCGATCTTGAATTCGTCTTTAGAATTCGAAAAATCGAAAGCCGCGCAATTCCATGGATTACATAAAATACACAAATGTATAGATATTCGAAGTAAAGTATAATACGTAGATCCTTCGCCTAACCAACCACGTACTTACATAGGCCGATGCAAGGCGGGTTGCAGACGTACAGGCACTTCTAGCAAACTTAAATTTAGTTCAAAATGAAATTGTTCGTAACACGAATCATCGCGAGATTCTGTCTCTTGAACGACGGAATGGTAAGAACGGGCGATAGCGGATCGCGGATCGCCCAATGATAAAATCGTAGAATTTTGAAACGTTAAGCGTCGTTAATTTGTTAATATCGATCGTAGAGTACTGTAATTCGAACGACACACCGACAAACCGAAATATTGTCTCTCTTCTCGCTTGTTCGTTCGCCTCAAGGCCAATGGCCGTGCGGACTCATCCCGCACGGTTTGACTCATCGTCGGTCGTTTAATCTCGCGTAGACGAGAATGGTCGTTAGGCTGCGTCGCGATTGATTAACACGCACAAGGATAATAAGAGACGCGTACCTCCGGCATCATGGCGTCGCGTCGGTTCGAAGAAGGGCTCGAACGACGCCGCGGGCTTCCGTTTCTTTCTCGATTTCCCCCCATCCACCAGCCTTTGTCCCGTGGTTTCGCTCGGAGGCGGTGCACTCGACGCGAAATTCGCGGGACGCTGAAAAACGCCGTCGAGTAGGTTTAAACGCGGCTGGTTCCTTTGACGGAACCTGGAATCGGGGGTTTCGCAGTCTGCAGAAGTGGTGAACGAGTGTATGGGTCCATTGTGCACGCTGTTCGCGATGGGTGAATAGTTGGAACGCGGTGCGCATGTATTGTGCGTGTTATTCCAATGGTAGTGGAATCTCACGTTTGAGTTTTAGATGGGAACGTTTCGCGAAACTTGCGATTGTATTTGTTACAATGATTTAGTTTAGGTCACTCGAGACGAGCAATTTTTCCATGACTCGTGTTCTTCGAGTATTTTCCAAATGAAAAATTGCGAGAATCCTATTAATATAAAGAATACGCGGAATCACAGGAATTGAAAGTATACGAAGAATATCTGGAATTATCTAAATCTAGATCTAAACGAAATAGCAGTTTTATCGAAAGCAGAAGTCTTAGTTCGCGAACAACTTTGCCTGTGGACTTCCGGAAATTACGAATAAGAAGGGGAAATTGATTTTCTCGTAATTTGATGTTCAAATGCGAAAGAAAACGGTCTGTAAAATGCACTGCGTTAAAATGCAACTTCGCTTCGTCGCAACATGCAACTTTTGTTTCGTAATAATAATCGGAGAAACCTTACTCGCGAATCTAATCGCGAACAAACATCTCCGCTCCGAGCCTACGTAAATAAGTCCAACGGATTAATAAATTCATCAACCTTTTATTAGCCCTCTGTGCAACCACGGGAACAATTATCCTTTGTAATGCACCCCTAAACATACTCGCGTCGCACTTTTCGCGTTCGCTCGATAAGGGAACTGTTGCAGAAAAAAGAAATATTGTGACGCAGTCGACTCGAAGGTCACGCGATGGAGTAGCTGATTTACGATGATCCCTACGAGTATCTGAGCCTGATCTAAGAGGGCGCAACGCGACGATCGAAGGCTCGCCATTCGATTACGCTTAGCTGCCCCTAACGTAATTGGGGATCGTGTTTTCTCATTACGCCAGCGTTTATGTCGCTTGGTTTTATTTTTCGTCTACTATCGGTCCTTTTCGGTTCTCGTTTTTTCTATAATATCGTTAATATGTTGGTAACTTTGTACGATATTTTTGGAATTGTTCGTCCATCAAAAAAAAAAAAAAAAAAAAAAGGAAAAAAAAAAAAAATACTCGCGTCGCACTTTTCGCGTTCGCTCGATAAGGGAACTGTTGCAGAAAAAAGAAATATTGTGACGCAGTCGACTCGAAGGTCACGCGATGGAGTAGCTGATTTACGATGATCCCTACGAGTATCTGAGCCTGATCTAAGAGGGCGCAACGCGACGATCGAAGGCTCGCCATTCGATTACGCTTAGCTGCCCCTAACGTAATTGGGGATCGTGTTTTCTCATTACGCCAGCGTTTATGTCGCTTGGTTTTATTTTTCGTCTACTATCGGTCCTTTTCGGTTCTCGTTTTTTCTATAATATCGTTAATATGTTGGTAACTTTGTACGATATTTTTGGAATTGTTCGTCCATCAAAAAAAAAAAAAAAAAAAAAAGGAAAAAAGAAACAAATTGACATCAAACATCGTTAATTTCAATTTAACATTTAACTATGTAAATTCCTAATGATTTGTAATACGAATGTCGCTATTAATACCAGAAGAAAGTTGGAGACAATTACCAACAGTAACCGTAAAAGTACTAAAAGTACCCTTGTCGGTAGAAAACAATACGGCTACAAAATTTCAATTCCAATCGCAACGACCATCCGCAAATAAATCCACGACACTCGCTGAACTATCCTTGCGATTAATAATAGAAACTTTCTATTCAGCCCCTCCGCGAGCAAGAAGAAGAATACCAACGAAAAAAGATGACAAACAAGAAAGAGAGAGAAACAAAAACGTGGATGTTTTTCATCGGGATTAAAGTACACACCCTAGTTCTTCTCGCCGGGGGATAACGATGAAACACCGAAGGATTTCTCGGTCGAAACTCGCTTATCGTCTCGTCTATTCGCGCAGCAATTCGAGAAAAAAATACGCTGAGAGGAAATTGTTGTTTTCAGTGTCGTTTATTAATACGCGTTTGGAAATCGTAATAATCGTACGTATTAGGAGAATATCAAGATTCGGAGATCAAGGTTCGCGCGTTAAAAACGATCAAATCGCTTAGCGTGCTTAACCAGGAGGAGGAGAATCGTTTGAGAATGGTTGAAATCGAAAGGGATAATGGAAAGGCAAACGTATACGTTCCATCGAGAAACGTCGTTGTCGTCGTCTAGAGTCTAGAGCGCATAGTAGACCAGGGTTCCCCTGGTGAAGATTTGACAAGGCCACAAAGAGAGGAGAACGGCTGGACGCCGAAATGAAAACGACCAGCTTCTCTCTGTCTGACGTCCGTTGTCAGGAGTTTGACAACCGATATCCCGCGAGTTTGCTATCCCACGGGTTACGCAAGGAGCCCTTTCTTTCGCGAGACGCGTCGTCAACCAACACCGTTACAGTATGTCAAACCCACTATTTGCAGCTTTCAATTATATACATATTGTCGATATTATACGTATGTGTTACAGTGCAGCGTTCATCGTTATGCTTTTATATTCTATGTTTTTGTTCGAATCTGTATGTTTTTGAAGTATGGATGCTGCGAGAATTCGATAAGTTTAAGCCGTGTATGTATAAGGTCTAAACGTTCAGTACGAAGGATGTCAAGCACGATGGTTGCAAGCGTAAACCAGAGAAACGTAACTTGCAAATTCTAAATTTTATTCTAAATCTTCATTACGAAGAATAAATAAATAAATACACACACAGTGGCTACGAAACATTCGTCTTTATAGTACCAAAGCACCCTTCGAAGTGCCCTTCGAAGATATTCACACGTTTCTATGTATTTAATTCCTATATAGGAATTATAAGAAATTATATGATTTTATTTCATTATTCAATTTTAAGAAGCAGAGCGTATAACCAAGTAGGGTGATTTTGCGTAGGTTTCCCGTAATACGCACGTAATAGCGAGGAAGGGGACTGGATATAAAAGATTCGATAGGTGACAGTTTACACGAGATCGCGAGATCATGGTAACCGCTACGCGTCTGGTAGACCGTGGACAGGTATGATCTAGGAAGTCAAACGGATTCAGGGGGGCGAAAGTTGGCCAGAAGCCCAGCTGGCAGACGGACAACGTCCCGTTGGAATGGAAGGGAATGGGACGACGGTGGAGAAGAACGTGCTCGCAACAAGTCGCGTCGCACGACACGCTTTGACACCTCGGTTAATTAACCCGCTATCGCCGACTCAGGACCACGATCGACTTGTCCGCGGCAATTAACGCGTGCTCGCGCGCGGAATACCCTTTAAACGAACGGTTGCAGCGCGATTTATGCATCTAGTTCCGCTCTTCTCGTTCCTCCACCACGACTATTTGATTCCACGTCGCTCGGCCATCTCTCGTTTCTCGGCTCAAATGGGATTTATGAGAATTGCACGGCCAGTGACTCTCCGTCGGTTGTGACAGGCAGCGAAGGTTCAGATTCGTAACTCGTGCACGTGCCAGGCAGTGGAATTTATTTACTCGATATTAACATCAACTTACAAGTAGACTTTACAACATTTTTGGATGGATCGCTAGTTGTTTACACGTTTACAAAGTTTATTGAGCTTATCCCTCGAGAGACGAGGGATAAAAATTGGCAAGTTTTGGCTAACTCAGCGGATATTCGGTATTGACATGTTTCGAGGGAAAGGGCTCGTAGATTAGAACGCGGATTTTCATATTTTTCGTAATATATATTTAAAGAAGTAGATCGGTAGTGGAAAACTGGTTTACCTAGTATCATAGAAAGCACCGTAGCTTGGATGTTTCGTATATCTCTCTACGTTCGCATTCTGTGCAATTTTGCACTCTCCGTGTGTCTTTTAATCGCGTGACAATCCTAGCAGCGACAAATATGGAAAAATTTTAGTCTGATTAATAGAAATTTCAATAAAGATCATCGATTAGGATCAAATTGGAATCTTAAAATAGAAATTCTTGAATAATTGAAATGTTCGAACACGCCTTCACCGAACGTTTAACCGCATCCATCAAGCATGGCAGCGAATTTTCAATCACCAACTCGGTGTCGCGTCAAAATGTCAAAATCCATCGAGTGGTCAGCCTGTATTCGTCTAACTAATGACTTATTGCGAAAGATCGATGATTTAACGGTGGTTTTCGCTGTCGTGAATTTATTATTATCGGCTGACTGGCGTACGAGACGAAAAGGATGGAAACGCGAGTCGCGGCAGGGACAAGCTGGCCAATTAATTAACCGAAGCAGACGGATAGCAGATGGCGCGTACCCTTGGGTCAAACAAGAGTAAGAGAGATGCGTTAAAATGGGGATTGTTGAAGGGAAAGGAGCGCGATTACGGCAGGGAACGTTCCTCTTAGTTTTATTTAGGCATCGAGTCCTTTGCTTGCCCGAGACACCGACGATTACTTAATTTAGATTAATTTTACTTGTCTCGTTCCTCGCGCTGGCAACGTTCTTCTGGAATTTCGGTTCAGTCACGACTCTGCTCGAGGTGTACGTAGCTCGGAATCCTTGTGCTTTGGGAATTTAGGTTAGTTCCGAAGATTTAGGTACTTGTAATTGTAAATGTTGCAGTTTGTTCCTTCAGTTGTCACTAGCAACAATTTTCATACACTATATGAAAGGGCTACTTGCATTAAAATAATAAAAGTCGTATCCTCGATGCTAAATTATAATTAATACACTGAAACTAATTTTTCGTACAACGCGTTGCATTTTTGTTATTATTCCTCTTTCTTTTTCTTATTGGAGCAAGAGAGTGGGTTGAAAGCGTTGGAAAGAAACATAGCTGGCTTCTGGTCAGCTATGCTTACGAGATTTCCTTTGGTATTTTCAATTTCGCTCGGTCTTATTTTGAAATTGAACTTACTATATACGAAGAGATCTGGTGGAAACGATCCAAGCGTGTTATTAATGTCTTGTTGCCTTTCAGAGCGCGCTATGATTGATCGTGGAAGCTTTATAACAGTGGTAGTTGCGAGAGGAGTGCACCAAAATGACTGTAACATTGTAATCAATTTCTGTGGACAGACCAGCCGATTTCTTCGTCATTCTCGCCCGAAAGAAATTATAAAACTTCGTTTCACGATATTGTCTCTTATATTCCTTTCTATGAATTCTCTCATATAGATTCTCTTAATTCTACTATTTCTGAACGAAAGGCAGTTTCAACTTGCGGTATTTCGAAACACGACTTTGGCAAATACGCCGGTACTCCGAGTGATTCCTCGATTTTTCTCTAAAACATGTATGTAGTTTTTATAACGAACGAACAAAAATTGACATCTTCGAAGATGTATATATTTTTGAAGATTTACAAACTTGTAAATCGATGACTCGAATCTGCGAATCTATTCTAACGTGAATTACACAATACGTTGTTCAATTTCAGAAAATGAATGATCGATACGACATAAAACGAGCCGCAGACTAAAGAAATTGAAAAAATAGCGAATATATGACTGCGACGAGTTTACCACTGATATTTCTTCGTGTGAGTACACACGAATAATAATAATTCCAAGACGATATTTCTCCACGGTATTACGAGTATTACTGACGCACCGATACTGTGCTTTTTTACAGTGGTAATCTAAACGAGCCACTCATGTTCTCGTCACGGATCATTAACCGTCGCTCATAAATTACATAACTAAATTATAGATTAATTGAAGAATCCACGAAGAACATGAGTCAGAAGATGTTCTAAGGCTGTAGCAATTTCTATTAATGTTATCAAAGGTTGCCACACGCACGATAAAAGCTCCAAACTAACGACTAGTCCGAAATTTCATAATATTCAATACCCTTCTACCTTTGTATTCTGTAATAGATTTTCCTCTATACTTGTAATCTTTTTCCAGTCTAATTAAACTAATTAAAACCTAAAGTAAGATAATAAATATCCATCACGGGTCATCGATCGTTCACATATTGAGATTATTCGATTATTAATTATTCGCTATAAAAGATAGGAGAAAATCGTTATTAAACAAAAAATTGTATTATGCAATAGAAATAGAGTTATATCGGCGATGTGCCTTTGCGTTCCAGCATGAGAACCATCGAAACGGAAACAATTACTTAAGCGAGCGATTAAATGACACGCCTCGATTCCTCGCCTCTCGACAAACTCGATCAAACAACCGTGAACCTGAATTTCAAATGCACTTTAAGAACATGTTACACATTCGTTCGATCGTTCGATAAGTCGATTTGAACGGTACTTTGAAATGAAAATCGTTGTCGAGAGCGTTCCTTGTTACCGAAAATACAAACATCCATTTTTTATTTAAATCTTCAAGAATATGAATGGACGATGAGAGAACAGTTTGGAAAACGAGTAAAGATTCATACGTATCGCTAAAAGATCTTTCGTGTTTCCTCCGGAAATTTGTGATACTTAAGGAAAAGTGAAGAAAATTTGTTAGCTGCAGGGGAACGTGACTGGAGCAAAAACGACCAGAAGAATGCAGCGGGGCTAAAAGCGGGGTGTCTGAAAGTGTTGCTCTACTTTCGCCAGCCTATGTACAGATACCTGGAAGAAACGAGACAGGAAAAAAGAACGATATTAAAAAGTCGAGATTTTAACTTTGATCGCAACCCTTATTGAGTGTTTTCTGCGGGGCAAACGGAAGCACGGGGTGGAGCTGTTGGTTAAAACTCATAAGTCTTCGTCGTGACTTTACGATGCCGCTCGGAAAGGCTTCTCGGTCAAACGTAGCACGCGATAAATCTTAATTCGCACGTTGAAAGCGGTGTTTAGCGTTTCCTCCCGGCTGAGATATGGCCTCCACACCGCCTAAACCGGAAGAAACCGTGAAAAACGGGGGTTGCGAGAAGCCGCGACCTCCTTTTGTATGTTTACCCTTTGCGTTCGATTTATCTTCGACTTGCGCCTTGGCCTCTCACCTTCGATAAGACATGATAACACATTTGAAATTGACATTTCGATGTTGGCTGTGATAGTCAATGGGTAGAAATTACGTGCGTCCTTTCGATATTTGTAACGTGATTTATGCGAATGTGTTGTGTCTGGTTCCGCTTTTCCACGTAGAAATGAAAAAACAATATGTTTCGTTTGCAAACGTGCTTTTTTATCTATCGATTGCTTCTATAGTATTAATTATTTTTAAGGTAAGCTAATTTCTCAATTGCGTGCATACTATAGAATTGAATATAATAATTCGATAATCGCTATGTTACATACATAGATTCTAATATATTTTAATCATAAATTTAACGAGGCGAATATTTTAATATTTGTTGCATTCCGAAATAAATCGGAGAAAATTATTACAGCAGCTTTAAAGGATCATTCAAAGTATCCCAGTATTGTTCAACACGTTCCCATAAATTGAAAATTTGTCTCTACTTTCCTTCTAAAATAATTATTAAATTAAGTGAGTGAAACGATGAAAGAGATCTCATTAACTCGAAACTGTATTACGATGCAGGTGGGTGAAACTTTATTTTCGAGCAGAGAGCCAGTTTCCGGAAAAAGACACTTAATTGATTCGACTTCGTTGATATGGAAAAATTAATTGCGGCTACGTGCGAAATTTCTGGCCATATTTCAATACATTTTTCACTCTAAACGACTGTTTCAGGAGGTCAATTTCTGCATTACATTCTTACAATCGTTACGATCTTACATTCTCTGCCACCCCTCCGATTTAAGACACTTTCCTTCCCAACGTTTTTCACTTTCAGACAACGGAATTATACATAATAAATAAAAATTAATTTGTCCGATATGTTCATGAAAATCTGGACGTAAATGCCAAGTACATTAGATCGTATTTTCTAGACTAATCGTTGAGTTATTGCGGAAAACGTTGTGTTAATAATTATATAAAAATTTCGATTAATTTTTCATATTATCCATTGCGGTAAACAGATAATGTGTTTACAAATGGAGATTTTCTAATAAATATTAAGCATTGTATTATATAGAAGCATCATTTGATCAAATTTATTCGTTAAATATATAATTTTATTAAACGTCATTTTAGTGTGATCAGTTTCCTGTTTACATTCTTAACAACTTGAATATTTTATACGTGTCGATCGCATTTGGAATCAGTTCTCTGAAACAATAATATACGCGGTAATCGACTGTTATAAATCTATGCAGATTCGTTTCAATAACGAATAGCATACGTCAAACGTGATGCGTAAAAAATGTACATCCAATTAAACAGATTACCTTACGAAATTTTTAAAACGGAGAATAAAAGGATTTATCGTGCCCATACATATTTAAAAAGCGAAATTCTTTGAATTCTTAAAATATTATAACAAGCTATTCATCGGTTGAAGTATCAAGGCCGTTGAATTACGTTGCATTGTTTAATTAATGTTGGAATGTCAATAAAGCAAATTCCATTCTCATTAAAAATAATCTTAGATATAGTGTTTATTTATAGTATACATAAATTTCAACAAAATAAGGAAAAGGGAACTAGGAAAGATTGTCTTATTGAAACGCATCAAATAACACAGTTGCAGCGGCAGAAGGTCGCAACGAACCTTGAGATCATGAATGACTAGCGCTCCTGGTGGTTGCTCTGTATAATGGCGGCGTGGAATTGACAACGTGTATTTTGGGCCACGTCCAGCGTGAAATGATAACTCATCAGCATGAACCGTTGTCTTCATTGGCCGCAAATAGATGATTTTATTTGCTTCTTTCGTCGATCGTCCAGCTAAACGAATTGTCGTCGCAATAACGAAACATTGAAAAACCGACCGGTTTATTCCTCTCGTAATAATGTTACCAATTTACCGGTAATTAAAGCTTGACGCGAGGCACGCCGGGATTCCAGTTTAATTAAACTTTTCTTCGTCGTTGGTGTTGATCGTTACATTAACGTAATGCCATTGGGACATCGTGTTCAACACGAATGCCTGCGACATTCTGCCCTTCATCTCCTTTCTTCTACGCCACCTTGTATAGCTCTCCTAATTTAGAACCTCTCGAAGACAATCATGCGCACGGCAGCAGCGCAGGAGGACATCCAGAAACCTGTTCGCCGATGTGTGCGCAAATACGATCCCTCCTGGCACGAGTTTACACGTAGAAGGTGGCTCGTCCTTTGTGTACGCGGCCAGCCAGGATTCTATGGGTACGTTCCCATGCAGACTGGTTTAACAGTGTTGTAGCCGTCGATCGACGCGCCCTCTTCCTAAAACTCCTTTGTCTCATAACCTCCAAAAATGCTGTTCACGTAAACAAGCAACAGGCAACAAGCAGCAACTTGTGCAATTGACGATAGAAACGCGAAAGTACATGGAGAAATATTGGGCAACGACCAGCAACTTTTTCAAGAAGCATGCAACATTGACAAAAAGTTGCTCGCTGTTGATTCGTTAAGGACGCAGCTTAAGGAGAACTCCCGTAAAAGTCCATAAAGCTATCAGCTATATAAATTTACTATTATCAAACAAAAGGCTTTTACGTAATTCGAATATTCATATATGGGCTGTCGTTAGCGAAGAATGCCATTTCGCGTTTGTCGTTACGTAACATTGGTGTTGCGTGGTTTTATATAACCCGCGCGATACTAACGAATGACTTTTCGAGTATGTATATATTAATCGGTCGATAGATCGCGTGTGCGACGTCCAGCGACAGGAAGAGCCCGCTAAAGGATTCCGAGAAACATCAGGGACGGCAACTTATAGCCTTTTATTTTGGACTGTTCGATGCAGTTTTCTTACGCCGTGCCCGTAACGCGTCGCATCTTTTTTCGTTTCACGGCCTACTCCATTCCTTAAGGCTCGTCTACACATTACCTAGCGAAGATTGGGCCCTTTGGCTCTGTGTACATATGTAATCTTTCCTTTTATAATTCTTATGCCGTTATTTGAAGGCTATGGTACAATGTGAAGCGAAAAAGATTAATATATTGTACATAAATTTGAGGTTTTCGAAAACTAAAGTCTGTCTTTATGGAATTTCAGCTATAATTTAGTTATATAATTGTGACAGCCATTGTTTGTTCGATAGTTAAATAAAAATTCATGACTGGTATAACTTTTTCGTTAATTTACAGTTAACCACTTTAATGGTTGCAATTCGCGGATAAAATGGGTGGAAAAAGTTTAAAAAACTCGTTAGGTTTGTTAATTAATGGCTGTGTTTGCATCGCTCACGATGGAGCGCGCGATAACGTTGATGCACCTGCCCATATTCAACTCTTTCGAGAGTTTTATCAAAAAATTTTCGGTTAATTAACAAACTCATTGACGATCTACATGGGAATATAAAAATGCCCGGATAAAAGTTTCATTTGCGCTTGCAAACAAAACAGAACGAAATATAGAATTTTATTTATAAAAATCTCAATGTGAGCATATTTTATATAATTTTTTTTTTTAATAGAATGATATTAATCAAATTGAACTTCAAAGATATGAAACATTCAAACTTTTTTCAATTAACTTAAAAAAACGCCATTTTATGTGCGATCGTTTAAAAAAATAGCTACGCCCCTATATAAATAAATAACTGGAGAAATTTTTGTCCGCTCATATTTGTTCCCGAGATATTTATATCTGAAGGTTAACGTTTCGATTTCTTGCAACGTTTTTGTCGAGGAATTCGACGAACTCGTGCGATCGAAATTCCACGTACCGCGGTCTGCTTTCAAATGTGCGCGGGAAAAAATTGGCCTCGCGAGAAATATTTGAAACACGTGAATTCAATTTACAAATAACACTCGTTCCAAACGATTTTTCAGAACGCTCTTACAACTCGCGAATACTTCAAAAAACGAACTTTCCAGGAACGACTTTTCCACGCAACCGATTATTTATTATCTATTTTCCTGCTTCATAAACATTTTTAACGCAAATGTTAAATGTACGTAATATCATTAACATAAATCACTTGGAGTACGCGTAGATATTAAACACGTGTAATAAAACATAAAATATTCTCAAGAAAGGAGAGGAAGCAGGTTCTCAAATCAAGATGGTAACAAGATGGATCAAAGAAAATTCAGAATATCTAATAAAAGATATCTAAAGAATCACGTGTTCTCTCAATGTTAGGAAAAGTGAAATATTAAAATATAATAACATAAATTCAAGACGTCTACCAAGAATTCTATTCCAAAACCTTCTCCAACCGCGCTTTCATCGTTAATCTCGATAGCCTCGGCGGTTCCGTGAGAAACAGCGATGAGAAAAGAACGAGCGCGGAATATCACGGGAGCAGCCCAATCGAAGCGTCTTCGTGCGTGCCGTGGAGAACGGCCATGTGAACAGGCCTTTACGCCTGCGAATCGCCGCCAGCGGAGACGCACGAGGGCCTTCTTTTCCTTTAGACCTGTACTTCCTCTCTTATGCACAGGCTACCCTAACACAAAGCGGCGTTTTCTACGCGACTCGGAGCCACGCTGTGCAAGGTCTCCCGTTCGTTTCCCTCCCGCTAACTCTCCTCTGGCCCTCCAACGTCCCTCGTCCGTTTTCATAGGCGTTGTTCCATCTTTGTCATACTCGAAGCTCTTTCTCAGGGCCCTCGTCGTGCCCTCTCGGTTCCTCACCTTGCTCAGCCGCGTATTCTTTTCGCCTATGCGGCCGTGTGCACGGTCATACACCGGGTGTCTTTGAACGGGAATGAATTCACTCATGCTGCATGAGTTGATAGCATTAGACTGTGGAATATTTGGTCCAGCAGGGCGATTTTCCGAAAATTTTGTTACTTTTGACCATCGTCCATTCTTGATAAAATCACTATACCGTGGAGTTTTATGAATTTATGGAAAATTTGAAGGTAAAAAGATGTGCAGAATGCATATAATACACAAAAGCATACAATACATCCAAAATAAAGTATTTAACGAGTAAAGAAAATCTCTGCCTACATCATTTTTGTAATTGTGTCCATACAAATATAAATTTATGCTATAATTTTTTAAATTTTGGTCACAACTGTTATCATTTCTCGTTTGTACACGGTATTTGCACTCGGATTAACCGGACCATTGATCTGACTATGTAAATATTCCTTCAAATACATAGCGAAATGTTCGATGAATTATTTTAGTTTTCTATTGTGTGGTTCTATACATTATGGGATTCAAATTGGTTTGATAAAAATTTATTCCTGTACTTTATTAGATTATACAGTCGTAAAGAACGTCTCATTTGATATATGATTCGATTATCGCGCTGTTGGAGTGCGCATGCGTCGAAGAATAGCAAGTCAAAAGACTTATTACTTATATATCCTGGACGTAATTTATAACCATACATTGTATTAAATTCATATTTCGTTATATTTCCTATTGTACCAACAGGATAGCTATTATAGAATATAATGTGAATATTCAGCGACATATTGCATTATCTACTTCAAAAGTGTCCCACAATTTAAAATAATTTAGTACTGTGTTACCTAGTCCTTCTACCTAGATTACGTGCTTAGGAGAAACAATTTTTTTTATCATTTTTCAAATGGCTTCTCGCTTTTCCTGAACAACTTGTTCGTGTCGTGTCAGTTTTGAAATACGTGTGCCATATGCGTATCGATTTTCACATCTATCGGAACGCACCATCGTAGAACAATCGTGAGTTAAACGGACGATAACCATGGCAGAAAACCGCGTCCAATGTCGCAGGTTGACTGTGCCTCTTGGCAACGGGACGACTGCTCCCACGAATCAGACAACAATAGTCTAATAACACCTTGCATATACTACGTTCGAGTCCCTTTATGCAAAATCTTCATCGTTACATCGTCTTCGTCGTTACATCGGTGTAACATTTCAATAAATCTCGTGAAGTCGATTAGTATTATTCGTTTCTTCGTTAAGATTTATTTTATTTAAGAAACAAAAAATTATTTTGAAAAAAAGACCGATCTCATAACCCCTATTTTCTATTTTAACTCTTCACTCCAACTCTTATTTCTTATATTTTAAAAACTCGTATTGCTTTCAAATCCATAATTTTACAAAACAAAGTACATAATCTGCCAATACATTTCACCATTATACGTATCAATTTTTACTTGAATATTACGTTTCATGCTAGTAAAAGATCCCACGATTTCCTTGTTTCAACAATTTTATCCCGCTAGATCGCTGAAATGTCACACGCTGCGCCGCGTTAAAAGACACCACCCCGTATACACGCGTCGGTGTCTACACGAGGAGCGGCACAGAGGGGCTTGAATCGTGTGCCGATACACCAATACACATCGTATGTTTGCGAGAGACGGAGAAAGGGTGCCAGCGAAAAGCAGACAGAGAAAGAACGAGAAGAAGAAGAACGGAGTTGAGTCGAGTCGAGTCGGCTGTTGCCGGCTGCGAGTTTTCCCCTCCCTCGATCCTTTGCCGCCCCTCTCCGGCTGCACCCCTCCAGCCTAGTCGCTTCAATCACCCCACGTCCCTCCGGCGAGTCGACATATTCCCCCCTCTGACCTCTCCGTACCCTTCAACAGCCCAGAGTCGAGTGGTCGCCATCGTCCTCCCTTCGATCCCCTCGTCCATCTTCTTCTTCCCCCTCTAGATTCGTCGTCTCGCTCTACTCCTCTGTCCCCTCGGCTCCTCTCGTGGCGTGCCACGACTCGTGGCGAAGTTTTAGCGTCGCCTACCTCTACTCGTGGCGTGCCTACAACTCTTAGCCGGATCTATTACGCGCAGTTTTCGTGTTCGCGCGACGTTTCGTCCTCGCAACTTCGTTCGTCGCAGCGTTTCCTTCTTTTTTTTCCTTTCTATACTAACTCTATTCTCACGATTCGCCTCTTCCCTCGTCCGTCATCTGTTTCCTCGTTCGTGTTGTACGCGGGTTCGCGCGGCGTGTGCGCTCGTGCCCGGCCGCTAGTTTTCCAGTGTGTAACACGAGCTCAGTGTGAAACGACGTCGGTTGAATACGTTTTTTCTCTCTCGTCACGCGGGTGCACCGGAAGAAAGAGAATCGCCCGATCTCGCCGGAAGCCAACGAAGCTTACCGGCTCGGCTACCGTGATTCGCGACGCGCCATCACCTAACCTCCAAACGCCTGTCTCTCGTTTTCGCGAACCGTGACAATCGGCGGCTGCGTCCTCCTGCTGGCTCCCTTGTCTCCGTGACGTTGTCTTCGATTCGATATTCACGCGGCGTTCGCGCGTTCGTTCACTTCACTGATCGTGTAGTGCGTGCGCGGAAATCATCGATCTCCGGTTTTCGAAAGTGAGACCATCTTCGCCCGATCGAGTCGTTATAATCACCGCGACATCTCGTGAAAATAAAAAAATAAGAAAATATTGTATATATCTAACCTGTGCTTCTTTGTCGTTTGTGTGCTTTGTGCCAAGGATATTCACGGTGTGTGTACAATTATTTTACTGCGTCGCCGATCTCTCTCAGGGAACACTTTTTTTTTTTGGATACGATCTTCTCGCCTGTGGGCCACGTCCTACCGTTTGCACGGTGAGTACATATATATATATATATATATACAATGTGTTTGTCATTGAAGCCGGTCGTCGTGTCCGCGTGCTGCGTCACTAAGCGACGAGTAAAGGTGCGATCGCCCGGCGAAATCTCGTTGCGGCATTCACTCGGCGTTCGCGCGTGCTCCAAAATCAGTGTGTACGTACCTCACCGGTTAGTCGTGTGATTCAAGGGCGCATGTCCAATGAACGTTCACTCGATGCTCCGTTCAAATTTACTTCGTTATTATGTAGTATTTCACGACCCATCGTTTGTTTTGCGTATTGGAATTTTTCTAAGCGTATGTAGTTAGCACGTATAGAAGTCGTACGTGTCTAGGTCACGATTATCGGCGTCGAACCGCGAAATCATAATATTTGCGCTATTCTCTGTTTACGTTTGCGCGGCGAGATTCACGGTAGACACGCGCGTTCCGTTACGCGCCAAAATCTCTTCGACGTTTCATGGCTGCGACCATGCCGGAAACACGTTTTATGGATCCGTTTGTTCCGTGTGTTTGTGCTTTTCCACGAGTTTTCGTCGAGTTTAGAGATCTTAGAAGCATGACGTACACAGAGTGACGAAGGTATTTGAAAATTAAATTTAATATATCCTTAGACTTTACTGTCTGTAATCGTACGTGTTTTGTTGGTTATATTTTGCTCCAACACGTAATAGTCTACAAAATTGCCAAGTATACATGCTCTAATCTCTATGATAGGCAGTGTATACATAACAACTATATGATTTTATACATATTTCTCCTATAATATCTAAAATATGTGCATGTATGTAATGTTTATTCGTACGTTTTACTCTATGCTCTCTCAATATGTATTCATATAATATGAACGAATTAACGTTAGATTTTTATACGTATATGTATATTCTATACAAATACAAAGGTTTACGAAGGTATTGAAAAAGTTGTGGACACCTTTTATGAATATGTCTTGTACGTAATGAAATATTTTGGAATTTTATTAGTTTTGTTACGGGATTCGGCTACCATAATTGTATTGTAAAGTTTGAAGCACATCTGAGAATATATATAGAAATTACAAGACATTTGACACAAGTATGTACTTTCCAGCGATCACAAAAGTATTTAAACAGTGAATTATGCTTTATATTAACAAACCTCAATATTCAATGGGGATATATTTAATATTTATGTGTTAATATAGTGTACTGATTTTTTACTAAATACATGTATACAGTAATATGTGTTTATATACAATTTCAGATTGACTTTAAAGATCAATATAATCATGATAATAGTTATACATGTCATACATACAATATAGAAATAAAAATTTTCTGTGTACAAATAGTTTTGTGAGCTAGTGCGTGAGATAGATAATGGTTATATGTATATGCGTTGGAGTTGGATGACGGAGTTGGAGAATTTGAATTTTACCGCCATGCCAGTGTTGTCGTTTCATAGCGGATTTCAACTGTTGCGTTTGTTTGCGCAAGAATGACGCTTAGAAAGCGGTTATTTTGTGTAAATGTAACTTCTGACGTAATTTTGAGTTTGGCGTGAAGTTGCTTACGAGGAATTAATTATTTCAGGTTACATGTTGGCGATTTATAATTTGTCAAATGAAAGCTGAAGATTATATAATACTTATTACTTTTATATTCAGGAATATGAATATATGACTATCGTTATTTACACAATTTGACTTTTAATTTTCAATTAAGATAAAAATGGATTCCATTTTAATCCGAAATTATATGGATGAAATGAAAATTACGAATGAATTCTTGTTAATGTCATTAACATGCTAAATATTCAGAAATGTTTGACGTCATTATGCTTACACAAATCAGTTCTATTTTTTGATAATTGTTAGGTATGAGGTATTTGTAATAATATTACTAGATAGTCGAGTCATTTAGTTTGTTGATATTTTATAATCATTTATTATCGAAAAGAAACGATACATACGTACGATACAACGTAATAGGACAATTTTAGCTGTTTATTATATTTCTTTTGATTCCTTTAAATCACGTCAGAACCGTTATGCCATTCTGCTGACAGTTGTGGTAAATATCCAATTTCTTATTTAGTCGGCCAATTAACAAATCTCACTCATATATCATTTCCACAGTCCGGCACCGGTATCAAATTCCATTGACGTTAACAATCCCGAGAACTGAAGCGAGATAAGCAAATTTATACTCCAAATATGCGGCACTATTCACAGTAAACTCTATTCTATTGATAATAGGATCACATGTACATATTAAATTTTTCATACGGACTGGAGCATACTTTCTCACAATTTCCTTTCTCCCATCGTTCATTGAGAAATTTCACTGGTTCATTAGCCATTGGATCGGCCGCGATATCGACGTTAATTAGAGCGAATTATCTCGGGAATTGCCGGAACGCTTGTCTCTGTTTTGATCCATTAAATGGTTGTTAGCGGGTCGCGATATCCGCGATATCTCGCGGTGGGCGGAACGATGGCAGGCGTGCGCGGCTATAAAGGACCGTATAGTTCCTGGCTGTGGCACATGCCACCACCGTATTAGCGTTACGACAACCCCAAAAGCTTCATCCTCACCGAACAAACAACAAGCAGCTTTTCCTTGATATATCGTATTTTTTAAGTAAAATAGCGTTCTAATCGAAGCAACTGCGAACTGCTTCCTGCGGATGTTGCATGCTTCTTGAAAAAATTACTGGTCGTTGCCCGATATTTCTTCGTGCTCTTTCGCGTTTCTATTGTCAGTGGCACGAGTTGCTGCTTCTTGCTTGTTTCCATTTCGGATGGTAAAGATCAGAGAAAAGTAACAGAGACGCAACGACGGAAACAGACGTTGCTTCGGTGTGCACAGTTCGTCGACTCCTCCACGATGCATTTGGATTACTTGTTGCTAGAGCAAACGTGGTTTTGAGATCCGAACGAAACGGAAACGTTACTCCGATCACGTTGCTTCAACGTGGACAAAATGTTTCTGCGAGTTGATATTTATCGGCTACTGAAACGTGCAACAACGACAGGCCGCGAAAAAATGTCTCGTTGTCGCTCCAGCGAGGACGTAGCTTAAGCTGCGCGTGTGGAGTCTGTGGGTCCAATAGCCTCGCACGTGGTGCCTCCACGCCAATATGCTCGCTCGTTGAAAAAGTATCGATCTGTCCGACTCGACCGAGATATTTTCAAGGCAGATGCTGATCTGACGGAAAGATTCGAAGAGTTAGGGTTGTTAGGAACTGGGGAACTGGAAGTTACTTTCTGGGGTAGGAGAGCGTTCCTACGTGGGACTTTTACGGGATCATGTTTGACGTGGTATTTCTTTTGTATACGGTGTATGGGATGTAGGACGTGTTTCCTTTTTACGATTTTTCGTTTCTAAGGGCGGTTTGTTTCATGATTTTGGTTTCTAATAATACCAAAAGAAATTTTGTTCTTCCATTAAAATCAATTATTTGAGTTTTCTCAACAAATTCGAATTATTCCATTTGATATGTGTTTGATGGTTAAATCGCACGATAATGTAGTAAGATTAGAAATATTTCTAAAAATTGATGTCAATTTATATAAATTAAATTTTAATGATCATTCGCCTGAGTTTCCACAGGCACTCACCTCACGTTGAAAGTCTTGCTTAATAACGTTTAAAATTGTACGAAAGCGTGACTAGCACTTCCAACAATTGAAATTTCCAATTTCTACCGATTACATATGTATGTATGTACACCGAATATGTGTATTTATTTCACGAAAATGATAGGTTGCTCGGCTTGCAGGTGAAAAGGTAACGAGATTTAACATTTTACATTTGACATTTATTAATATACGTATTCTTTTTACATCGATGAATAAAAAATGTGAAACTTTTTAAAAGGTATACTTTTCAAATATAGAGATAATAGGAATTATCGAGACTCGTACGTATATTAGTAATCTCTATCACTTTTGTCAATTTTATCGCGTAGTTCGCTAGTCGAATAAGAAAAAAGAAAAATCAAATGAAAGTTACTTTTCGAGTGCTTCGAAAGGAAATAAAGACCAAGGATTAAAATCAGCCTCGTGATGTTCCGAATAATTGAAATTATTCCGGCGCAAGTCAAAGCAAACTTCTATATAAATCGCACTAATGTGTGTCGAAACTTGGCAAGTTTTGCGTTTCGGTGAAACTTAAATTTGACTCGAGGAAAATCGATATTCTTGTTACTTAGATACTCTTCTATTTGTAATTTTCAACTCTTACCGATTGATATTTTCATTATATCGTTCGATCATCATACAGCGTTATCTTTCTAATATCAAGTAAACGTACACGCTGCAAATATCGTTTAACATTATTAGAAACATCATTGTTATTGAAACTTTATTCGGAAGAATTGGTAATTTAGGTGTTAATTTGGAATTTTCTACGCATATAATAATTTGGTTAAAAACGCAATTTAACTGAATTTAACAGTTGCGGTTGCGACCATTCCGTTCGCACGTGTAACGCGTTGGATATTTCAGTTATTCCAGAGGCGTTTGAAATGAATTTCTAATTTTGATACAGTTTTGGAATTGCACGAAATTGGACTTAAAATATGTACAAGCTTGACAAAATTTGTCGTGTTAATTGCATAGTGTTGAGCGTGAAAGTTGTTTAAAACGTTCTGACATTTCACAAATGTATTTATACTTAAATAACGAAATAGAGCAATTTCATTATTTTTTGTTGACGGCCTCTTTAATTTCTCTTTCTCTTTATAAAGAGAAAAAATCGAATTTCTAGCGAAAAGTTGGCGTGGACAATTCATATTGCTTTTGCAAGCAGTGATCAGGAATTTCTAAATCTCGGTCTTCAAAATAATCGTTGAAATTTCTATACCGATTTGCAGAAAATTTTTCATGCAGAATAGTTTCTGCGATTGCTAAAGTTTGCAATTCGTTGCAAATCAATTTCCGAAGCTTCGAAACGCTGGATCAAATCAATTTTCGAAACTTCCGAAACATTTTTTGCAATCCCATGGAAATTTTCACAATTTTTCTCATCTAAATTGAAATTTCTCAACTAATCATTCTCTGAATCAATTTTCCCAACTGTTAAACATTGCGAACTGCCTGGTTCCGAACCGGTTGCCAAAATTTCCCAAGCAAACGTGATCAAACCTTTCACCGCTCGATTATTTCGTAGTTTCCGTGCATCCTGTGCGTTGTTTGAAAATAACAAACACCGGATCGTTTGCATCGGCGTATCTACAACACCTGCCCGACCGTGCACGCTCATTAAGCTTTCTCTGAATCGTGAGAATTGACCGAGCCTCCCCTATGAATCACGCGGCCGTAGCAAAACAGGGAATGCACGATCACGGGATCAGCACGTAC
This sequence comes from Bombus impatiens, assembly GCF_000188095.3. Taxonomy (NCBI): domain Eukaryota; kingdom Metazoa; phylum Arthropoda; class Insecta; order Hymenoptera; family Apidae; genus Bombus; species Bombus impatiens. Next base: position 384,890 of record NT_177056.1, read on the forward strand.
ACCGTTCTTTATTTTGTTAACTCTAGCTGGCGCATACCGTGGCTCATTTATATTTAGAACAGCAGCTTGGCTTTCATGGAACCCGACTTTTTCAACGACATCGGTTTTCTTTATGGATTTTTCCAGTCGGAAGTTCTGTTCCTTGAATCTTACGCGTTTGGAGAGAGAGTGAGAGAGGGAGAGAGAGAGAGAGGTTTGAATAGGAGACGAGCCAGAGAATAGCTCAGCTATGTTTTATTTCTTTCTACGCAATTGGAATTTAAAATCGTGGAAAGTTGTTTATGAGAGTGTTGTTTAATCCGTGAAGCATTAGTTATACGAAACGTATTGCTCAGATGCGGCACGTAAGTATTCTAGTCGAAGTATATTGGAGTATTTTCAGTGTATTTAAATTTAGATTAGAAGGGAGGGCATGGCTTCGGGAGATTTTCAATTTAAATATGAACGAATCGATTCGGTTTCATTCGATTCTAAAGGTAGATGATTTTCGCTTGCTCGCTGATCCGATTTTGTTCTTGCTAATCTGTTCACTTTTTCACCAGCGAAATCAAATTTTCCCAATAATCAACAACTGTTTTTCAATCTCACGCGTTCGAGTAGCACGAACTCCCGAGATCCATCGCTTCCTTCGCCCTTTGCAATTCTCAAAACTACATCTCGAAACGATCAAGACTCGATCGAGCCGATAAATATTCCCTCGTTGGCAATTTCACGGTAGTTAAGGCTCGCCTTTGCCGGGTCTGTTTTCATTGAAAATTAAAGCGACGTCTGTTACAGTTGCAATTTCCCTCCCGCGAGAAGACGGGTGCCGTCCCCAAAGAACGATGCCATTGTCAATAGAAACTGGCTTTAAACCGGCAATCAGAGCGTACCTTCCTGCGAGCTAAACATGCTCGTCGCGTTGTTGCGTTACAGTCACCGCCTAAAGAAACTCTTTGTACGTAACAGGCCTCTTCGAGCGTTAGAAACGTCGTCTTCTATAGATATAGTTGTGTTTCGCACGCTTGTATAAACAGTCTGCTGTGTATTATGCTGGCTCTACATTAGACAAATAGAGGATTCGTTCGGTACAATGGTGGAAGAATGATTAGAGTTTGAAGTTCGGTTTATTTTTAGCGTGTTTTGGGAATCGAACATGGCGAAGATCTCTGTTTGGCTTCGATAGGAATTAAAATTTTTCGAAGAAGAATTATAAATTGTTTATAATTTGAACAATGATCCTCGGTTGATATTATTATATCTACGTATACAGTGGTTATAAAAGCTATTTGTACACCACTGTGTTTATTATTGCATTTATACATTAATTAATAGTTTATACATGTTTATACATTTCTGGGAAATCTCAGGTTTCGCAAATTTAAATACGTATATGCGAAAATGTATAAGATATTAAAAATCCAGCACTTGTGACATTTAGTAGATGAAACAAATTTCTGTTTAGATTCCATGTCTTTAATTATTTTCGCAAAAAATAAATCCTTCTGAAAAACAGCTTTGTCAAACACACTGAAATCTGTAAAAACGACTCAGTAGCCCAAAGGTAGTGATTTTCCTAACGAAACGAAAGTCTCCGCGATGCAACACGAGAAGAGTTGATTTAAATTCCTCTGGGTGGAAGACAAACTTTTCTTTAAATTCTGTCTGTAATTAGTCGCGAAGTCATCGCGTTTCCCTTTGCCATGTTTTTTGCGAGAAAGAGAGAGAAAGCGAAATTTCGCTACCGATACTTTTTATAGTTGATTAAACGAGGAAATTAAGCATCGACTACGAGTCTTGCGGTAAATACATGCAACGCAGTTCGTGCTGCTAGAAAAAAATGAAATAAACAGCGTGTTGCTTGCGTAATTGAGAGTAATTAGCATACCGTCAGCCTTTTAAGTACGACGTCGATGATTTGATGGATTAAAGTCGCCTTCGAAATTTTTTACTCGTAATAATAACGATAATTTTCAAGAAATAATAATCAGGTTTGAGAATAAACGAACGGATGAATGAAATATTAACAAGTAAAATGGTGTTCGAATGGATCAAGAATTATCATTCTAGAGTTATTTATGTACATGTTGATTCTTTTATTAGACGATGCTTCTTTTTCACGTTTAAAACATTCCTCGATGGTTAGATTACATCGGAAGATTTCAATAATTATCTAATAACTTTGCCTATTTATTCGTTCCGCTTTAATGTTCCAACATTCCAACGTAAATCTGTCTTATACAAGCGAGTAAACTATGCACTTGAGTTTTTCAAATTACAAGTTCAATCTATTATCGTATTAATATCGTATTGATCTACTAGATCGAATCTACTAGAGTCCATATCTATTATTATATTATCGTATAATATCGTCGGAGAAAAAGTCTATCCGGGGAAGGTTAAACGATTCTCCTAGCAAGGAATATTTCACCCTCGTCGTTCTTCCACAAAGTTCCACGTATAAAAAGAAATGAAAGGAAGCTTGATAAAAATGCGTCCAGAAAGTCGGGTTCTATCGTCGGAACGAGAACGTTCGAGGAGCTTCGAGGCTTGTCTGCGTTCCTGAATTACAGAAGAAAAAAGACGAATTCTCGAGTTAAAAACCGGTTCCAGATGCGTGGTACCACGGGGCCAGCCAGTGGCAAAAAGGGATCCTTCTAGCGGCTAAAAACCGTCGGGCGGCATCGAAACAGGTGGCCCTTGCGTCATCCGTGAAAATAACTTTCCATTTCACCAGAGTACGAGCCACGGGAATTGGCGTACTCGAGATCCGGCGTCATAGTTATTCGTATCGTCAGTCGGACTGCACAGATGCATATAGTAGCTCATGAAAGCATACCAACACTTAACACGGAATTCTTTAGGTACGAACACATCACGCGTATTATACGAATCGCGACTTTCTTCCATCAAATGATAAGAGAAGATCTATAAAAAATTGAGAGGGCTCACGAAAATTACGTGAAACGTAAAAAAAAGCCTGTAGCCTAAAATCTAGGAAACATGTCTAAAATCTGCAAGACGTATAGAATACTTACAAGATACGTAGAAAGTGTAGAAAACGTCTAAACAGCGTGTAAACTCTAGAGAAATTGCAAAGACCGCGGAAATCAGAAGTATTTTTTTTTTAACTCAACGGGGAAATAACTCGCCATAAAACATAAGAAAGTAAGAAAGGTGACCGCTTGACCGCTAAAATAAAAGGTCCGAGACAAAGAGTAGGGAGAAGGAGCTCCGACAGAGAGCGATAATTAATTAAATAAACCATCGGTTTTATTCATTGGTTGCGGTTTTGCGATAACACACACACAGCCGCCACTCGAAACCACGTCAAACCCTTCGGATTAATTTATTTCCCCGTTCTCCTTTGTTCGATTTAATCACATTTTCGCTGGTCTCGAAACGAGCGTAGGAAAAACAGCATTTTCGAGCGGGCACACCCGATAAATTGGATCTGGTCGATGATCGTGAACGCCGTGGTTCAAATATTTATTACTCGTACGCGTTTACTATTTTGCCTGTCGTGTCTACCCTCGGTCGCGTTATTTAGGTTGCTCTCGTGTTCCGCGTTTTATCGATTGCATTTTATCGAATCGGCGACCTGAAATTTGCCGTATCGTCGTCGTTCGAACGATCAGTTTTAGTTTCGACTCGACAAAAGGACAAACTAAAGGAAGTAGGCTGCAGTTTTTTTATTTTTTATTTTTCTATTCTTTTACTTGTTTATTCTTGTTGTTTTTGCGTAGAAAGGTTTAACGTCGTATCGACAACCAGATTCATTAGCGACCAGATGCTCTGTGAGTGGACTTTGCAAAATTCGAATCGATTAGGTTTGTTTTGTTACTCGATTGACGTTACGTTTCTCCTACCTTTTTAATTTCGTTTCTGTAATTCGGTTTTTAATCTATTAATTGGCTCATTTTGCGACCAGGAATTATCTTCTCCAATTATGGAATTATAGAATTGGGATAATCGCAAAATGAAACGATAATATAGATGAATTTCAATTTCGCTCAGTTTTGATCCTTGCAGCTGTAAATATAATATAATTTCATTTTAACGAAAAAGATAGTTCGTTATTTTGGATAAACGAAGACACATAGGAGTTGGACAAGTTTATTAATATTATAATTTTATTTTTCGTATACTATACTATATTACAAGTTATATTATAAACTTGTTTCTCTCTCGAAGAAAATCTGAATTTAGCAACACGATATCGATGGAATGTTTTCAATCGAGTCTACACCTTTTTTCAATTCAATGGAAGAATAACTCACGAACAAAAAAAAAAAAAAGAAAAAAAGAGGAAAAAACTGATACGAGACTATTTCTCATACATATGTAAATTCGCAGTTGAACCGAAAATTCATGAAATCGATTTCTGTCGCTATTATTGTTGGCCATTGTCGTCGCGACGGAGACGCTTATCGTCATGCAAATTTCGTATCGGCGGAGAAGAAAAAAAAAAACTTTCCGCTAGCGAACGTTGTACGTCTTCGGCATGGCTGAGGAAGCACGTGCGACACTAGTTGCTTCTTCTCTCAGTCAAGGTCGCGTAACTTCCACGATGTAATCCATCAAGTTCCTTTCTCTCTTCCCACACGACGAGTTTCACTGGATTTTTCACTCGATTTCGTTCTCCGTCTTCTTTGTGAAAATATTTCTTTTCCTCGTTATATGTGCGATGATCGTATTTACGCAATTTCAATCAAGTCTTGCCTACGATACACATAACGTCCGTATACAGCGCGAGTATTGCAAATGCCGTAATCTTAGACGAAATTCCCGGATAAAAACGTCTTATCATTTCTCTTATCTGCAAAGATTTTTCTGTCCCGCTAAACGTTTTCTTACTTCATCTTACGTTCTTCTATTTTACTCGAGAAATTTTTTCCCATGTTCTATATACACAACCTTATACCCTAATATATCCTCTCTTCCAATTAAGATTTTTCGTCGTGCATAAAAATGACGATTGAAAAATACAGAAAATATACGTTGCCTTTGAAGCAACCTTGTTCTTCGTTTTGTAGAAAAATTTTGATTTAAAAGCCGCAAAAAATTCCGTTTTCCCTCGTTTAGAGCGCAGAATGCGGGAATATATCACGAAGCCACCATTAAAGTCATCACGTTCACAGAACGAGATCCGATGGAATTAATGGGAGTAAAAATAACCGATTTCGGGTCGATTTACACGAGAAAAAAACCATGTTGTATTCTCGATTCCCCTTCTGTATTATGTTTTTTTACGGGATAATTGATGCGATATGGGTGGAACCGTTAGCTGGATGAAATCCAGATCGTGGATTTCGTAGAGCGAATTTTTTTCACGTGGGTGGTGAGTTATAGTGGTTGCTGTGGCTAAAAATATGTAGAGGGTGTGGGGACACGCGGTTCAAAAAATCGGGCAGATTTTTATTGGTGTTTATCGTTGATTATTTTCGTGCATGGCCGATTGCATAAGTCAGAAGTGTCGTAGTTCGAGCTGAATGGTTTTACGAGATCTCGACTTTTGTACCTTTCTTTTAACTTCGACGTAGATTTTTGCTGATACTTAACTTTCTAGGTGTGTTGCTCCTCTATCGATAAGAGACCGAGAATGTACAAACACGAGTGTCGATTACGATGTTGTTCATCTTTTTATTCGACGTTAAAGAACGCGTGCATCTTCGTAGTATGTATAAGTTCTCGTACGTGTACGATAATTTTTTATTATAGACAATAACGATTTTATATTATTAATAACATTTTTCGATACTTCGATGGACGAGCAATTTTGTTTGTAACAATTTTCTTATAACATTTTTGATGTAACGATCGAATAATCAATCATGAGTCCTGATGCGAAATGTGAATATTTATGAATCAGTGTGATCGTACATTTTTTCCATGCCTGCTTTTATAGGAATTTTTCCTAAGGATTTTGGAGTAACATTTTTTAATATGCGAAATGGAATGAAACGAACGAATCAAATTTTCTTCCATTACGATTTTGCAATTATGTTCGATAATAGTAACACTTTATTTCTCACCCTGACGATCATAAAAACGTATTGTTTTACGATCGTTATTGTTATTTGTCTTGTACTCTCAGCCATTTATCCTTTCATACGTATACACTCCTCTTATCGGGCTATTTAACTACTAACCTATTGTTTATTTATCCGACTATGCTTATTTAACTCTTGATTTAGCTATTACATTTAAAAAACAAATTTTTCGGTGAAATCGTAAATAAGCAACCAGAGTAGCTCGACTTTCGTTTTCTATTGGCTCGAGTTTCGAGTCTTTTAAAATCGTTTCGTCAATTTCTGTTCCGTGTCTTTCACGTACATATCGTCGTGCATGATATCCATTAGCTGTATGTAAAATTCGAGTCAGGTCTCGTAAGACAGCTGTTGTAACGAGCTAGACAGGGAGCAATTGCCCTATCTAAACATTCCAGCGCTGTCACTCCTTGGAAACGCAGCTGTATACCAGGTGACTCTGAAAACCAGTTAAGAATATAATTTCTTTGTGCGCAATCGACGAAATTGAAATTTTATGAAACGAATATATCTGTGCCGATTTTCTAGTTTATTGATAATTTACTAACAAGTAATTTATTAATAACGGTAAATTAATAACGGTCGAGAGAGGGCGGGTTATTTAAACGGAAACGGATAGGGTCAACTAGGAATGGAAAGAAGAGATGGAGATGTTAAAAATTGCGCACGATACAGTTGCCAAAATACAATTCGGCCAGCCAAAGCGCTATAGTTAACGAGAGATGTGAAAACGTGAAAGATGGGAAGAGGTATCGGAGGGCGGAATAGGAAGAAACGTGTAACCATCCGTAAAAGGAATATTGGAACAGCAAAATATTTTGGTGGAAGACTCTAGAGAAGTAGAAAGAATAAACGCGAGTGTGGAAGATATTTGGCGGGGAGGGATGGCTAAGAAAGATAAAAAGAAAGAAAAAGGCGAGGAAAGAAATACTGGAAGATATATGAAAGATTAAGAGGCGCAATAGGCAGACGGTTAAAAGTAGGAGTGGCTGACGGAATTAATAGTAGAAAGAAGTTGCAGCGTAGACTCTTAGCGTGTATTATCTAGGTTAAGGATAACGTAAGAATAAGCGAGGAGCGAGATTCGGACGAGGAAAACGGTTAGAGGAGACGAAGAAATTTCTCAGAAACGATACGAAGCGATAAAATCAGCTTCTGAAAAAATTGAACGTAGATTTGAGGACGGAAGGCGCGCGTAATAGGTCCGAATTAATCGGTTGTAAGGAAATGGCTGTCGGTGTGTCGCGAGGCATCGCTAGATAGGGAGCAGCACCTTAAAATCGCACCGTCGCTCTCCCTTAAAATTGGAGGCTTAGAGGCCAGTCAACGTTCACGAGGCGTTCAAGCTCTATTTTCTCGCCGATCGAACGTCCGATAGAGTGCTCGTAATTCACGTCACGGTGAATTAATTAATTAAATCGGCCTGCTTGTGCCGGCTCTGATCGATACTGAAAATTATACGACTCGATATGACCGGGTTCCTCCACTCTCCACTTTCTCTGGGGACATTGCTCGTTCCATTGTCCTTCTCTTCGTTCGAAACGATTATTGCCGCGTCCTAAATAAGTAAGTCCGAATTAATCTAATATACAAGATCGCGTAAAACGCGGGAGATGCGAATTTTCTTCAGCGTCCGGAAACTTGCGTGCTCTTTATTCGACGATTGTCCTTTGGACGTTGTTTTCTTAAGAAAAACTTTCGTTGCCGGTGTCCGAACCGCGTTATACAAAGATAATAGAGTCCACTATCGTAAATTGGATAATTTCTCCACGATAAATGCATTACGTTTGTTACGTATAACGAGATAAATAAGTACATTTTATTTTGTGAACGTATCAACGCAATATTACAAATACAGTTAACTTTATGAATACATTGATACAATAAATTCTGCTATTTTAAATATTTCTGGCATAATCTATCGACATAACTTTCCAAACAAAAACTAGTAAAATACTAGTGGTAATGATAGGACGCTCGACGTTAAAACTTGCGGATCGTTAGCAAGGTAAAAAGAGCTCGAGCCGCTGATTATCTATGCAAACAAAGGCTACGTCGCCCGTAACGAAACGCGAGAATTAGATATGCGATTGCAAGACTACCGGCGATGATACGCCTCGGAGAGTAGTATAAAATTTAAATAAGTCCTGCCGTTAGTTCCTTTGTGCCAGGCAAGAAGACTTTCCTGCCTTAGTCATCGTTTAATTCGCCTCTCTCTCTTTCTCTCTTTCCCACTCACTCGCTCACTCACTCACTCGTTCACATACCATTTCACTTACGAGAGTTGGTAATTTTCTACTTAACTGACGGAACTATGTCGCAATAACAGCTCTGAAACTAAGTGTTTCGTGTATTATCCTTCTTAATTTCAAACCTTTCTAATTTTCTTACTGCTCTGTTGGCCGTAGTGTGTATGAACAATTGACAGAAATATTACTGTTAATGCTATTATTTTTATTATTGTTATTCATTAACACAAGGCAAAGCAAAATATGTAAAACAGAAAGGAAAAGGAACAGAGTTAAAAACAATAGCGAGGTTCAGACGTTGAGACGAAGAGGAAGAAAGTAGATGCTGGATGAAAGAGAGTCAGAAAGTATGCAGATTATGCGAAGAAGAAAAAGAAGAGTCGTGCCAGTATACATGGTAGGGATGTAGTCTAAAGAGATAAATATGAACGGAAGAAGGCGAGCGAATAAAATAGATGCTTGAGATCGGGAGGAGAAAGAATCGAAAGGAAGAACGGATAAACCGAGAAGAAAAGCAGGAGTCACGGAAGTCAAAGTGAATTCAAAAAATATAGAATTACTTATTCGTTGTTTGTTTATTTATGTGCAGTATAATAGTGCGAATAGATATCTTAAATCGTATGAGAACGCGATTTAAACTAAACCGAATCGTGAAACCGATCGTGTTTGCAAGTTTGGTATTTTTTTATCTTAAATAACCACGTTTTAACACATCGCTCGGTATTTCGATTATTTTTCCAAGATTTTTTACCGGAACGTATGATGAAAAGGCAACAATTGCGTCAACAGGTATATTTACAGTTGGATACTTACATTGACGCAACGTGTGCGTCAGTATCGCTGAATCGTTAATCGTTAATCAAGATTTTGAAGATATTTCTACTTTTATTTGGCCAGTTTATATGTCTTTACAAGGAGATATTCCTCGTTACAGTACAAAGAATTACGATATTCTTCTCTTAATTGTGAGGTTGTGATTTCGCTAAAGCATTTAATGTTCTCTCTATTCCATCAAAATTTATTTCACTTATTCGATTCACTTCGCGAACGCACAAAACTAATCGGTTTAATTGATTCTCAACCGAATTAACGATTACGAAATCCGCAATTTTTCTCAAATTATCAGGGCGTTTTAAGAGTAATTCTCTACATAACCGTAGGCGAATGATTTGTAGAAGTTACAAGAAAATTAACCAGCAACTACTAAATATGTATCTCTTTTGTCATGTAACAATGACTAGGATAACTATTATTCTGTGTATTACATTTGACAAAGATATAATTAAAATGAAGAGCAATTGGAATGGTTGTGAATCCATTACTCGTTAACGACGAACAATCTCATTAACATTATTAATTTTGAGGAAAGTTTATCAAATGTTAAATTTCCACATTTTGAAAGAACGAAAACGCGGGTATATTTCATTAAGGTTCTCTACATTCATTTCGAGTCTGCTAATTAACGAAAAAATAATATTATATCAGACACATTTCTCACGGAGAAATGTAATTACGAGAGTATTAAATGGAATGAAATACGAATTAACAATGAGAAAGAGAATGTAAAATATACAAATTAACATATTACTAAAATATTTTAGAGCCAAACACGCGCGTGCGCGCTCGCGCACACATTTGTACAAGAAATTTAATCAAGTTGTACAACTTTTATGATATTTCAGTCCCTTGGAAAGCATCTAATGAATGAATTTTAAAATTCTTTTTAATTAACAAGATACAAGATTTTTCATTTGAAGAGCATGTTGGTACAAATAATTCTGATTCTCCAGACTGACCCATATTCATAAAGGAAGAGCACAAGAAATTATCACGAAACAGATCTTTCCCTGAAATCTTACCATCGGTCAAATTACTAATTAAATAAAGCTACTGCTGTGATATATGAATAATTCACTCTCTTTTTCCTACGTTTTTACTATCAATGGCAGTTAATCGGTCGTTAATTACAATCTGATGCATTGCCGTCATGAAAATACGTTTCGCATGCATAATATGGAATTCCAGTTGTTTCTAATCGCAGTTACAGAATCCAGGAGTTTCTGTGCAACAAAAAAATCATTAACCGCGTTTTTTAATAGTTTTTATTTTCAAAAAATATGTGCACGATAAGTGTATCGCACACAATTTCGACGAGTACGATATTCTTGAAGCTTGTAGAAACGAATCTCTGAAAAGTCTAAAGCAAATTAGAAATTACCAACTGTAAATAACTAACGATACATGGACCAGTTTCTGCGGTATGCTGCCGTGGCTTGGTCGATTGAAAGAAATGGAAAAATGAGATCGTAATGGTGAAAAGTCGAGATTGTACGATTGTTGGACACAGTCGAAGGTTCTTGAACCAGGAAATGAGCAATTTTGCTATCCCGACCATCCACTCGCTAGATAGACAGATATTTAATTAATTTCAGCATGAGGATGTCGACAACTGAGAAGCTCAGTCCGTTGAAATCAAACGGACTTGAAGAAGGTGGACCACGTAGAACCGTATTTAAGCGCGTTTTGACTTTTTCTTCGAGCAACCTTATTTGTCTATTTTCTCGTGAAACTCAAAGAAACTCGATCCGAATATTATAAGAATATTTTGCCAAATAAGATACGAAAGGACGAAGATATTGTTATCTTAATAGGAAAATTAAGAATTCCTTTATAACAGTAAAGAATTCTTTCTCCATTAATTATACTTTCTATTTGCTGCATTTACTGCTGCAAGAAGGAGTAATTAATTATTGCTACAATTATGATACTACACGTTACGCTTATTTATTGGTTAGTAATATCGAGAAAATATGTTTAAAAAATTCCTACCGTTTCTGTTACACTTTTCCCAATTACAATTGAAAATGAGCACACGATACAGACAATTTAAAGTATTAAATCGAATTGTCAATAATTTAAATCATTTTCAAATACTGAAATTTTGTTACATCGGGAAGGGTGGGAGGGAGGGAGTTTGAGAGATTGTCAAAAGTTTGAGAAAGGCGATATTCAATGCGATTTTCATAGGAGACAGTTTCACCTGGTAAAAATATCGCTTTGGTAATATTTCGTAATTTAGATCGTCTTCGTTATGATTTAACTCGCGTGGCCTACCCTCGTTATTTCGCGGCCGAGGCGAAGTGCAGCCTGAATGCGGTCCATTATTATGCTCCCTGTTGCACCACTTATCTTCGATCATGGCGTTCGCATTCGCCTGGAATTGTTCTCCGCGGATCGGGAACACGACCTTTTCCAGCCCGTGGAAAGGTTACCAGCAAAAGAATCCCGCTCGCGCTTCCTTTTGCGATTTCACAGCAGAAAAGCTTACTATGAATGGAGGAACCTTTTACATATTTCTGCATACTTTGTCCTTTTTTTATTTCTTTTTAATACGAATACTTTTTTTTTTTTGTAAACCATGATTGCAATTCTAGGAGTTTCGAGAAATTTAATTGAGACGATATATGACTAAACTTAGGGCGCAATTGTAATAATTTTGTCAAGCTCAAAAATTATCGGTTAAAACGATAGGAGACGAACGACTAAATTGAACAGAAACATATTCGGGATAAAAGTTGGCGAGGCAGCGAATTTATTAAATTTCGCGATTTATCGCGAGTATTAGGCGGATAAAGGGAATAAGGTGAAGGGCGTAGTGGCCGCTTGTCGTGTTAACGCTGTTATCGACGTTTCACTGTCAAGAACGACAGAGTAACACCTGTTTCCCGTGTTCTCCAACTTTTATCTTCTTATCCGCCAGTCAGTGTCGACACTGACGCTAAGTAAATAGAATTTTCTTTTTTCTTCTCCGGTCCGGCTCTCTGAATGAACCGTAAGCTTCTTGGAAGCTAATCTTCGCACTGATGAAAGAAAGCTTGCCTCCACCTTGACCCAGAAGAGAAGCAGCTTATTGATTTATCCGTTTATATTCCGCTCAAAGGGGAATTGGATCTGGGAAAGAAAAATTTCTCGACTTTTTCTCCTGGTTTACCTTTGCAAGAGTAGCGTTTGTTAAAATTATCGTAGTACGCGTTATCTGTCAATGGAATGGAAATCTCGCGTCGTTGACCTGAAAAATTCACAATTTTCGAAGAAGAAAAGAAAACGAATTTCTTTACAAAGTAGAAATGAATTGAAATCGACAGGAATGTACGAAACATTGGCAAAATATCTATGCAAATCAGTTGATTTTGTTTGAACATTCTCTGTCGTCGTCGTCGACATCGTCGTCGTTCTTTTCCATCGACTCGTGGCTGTTATTTTTGAACAGTGACGCGTGGCTTTGTTCTTAAACGCGATTATTCGGCGTGGCGTGAAATCATTGCGAAACGAACGGCAGCAGTCTTCGGTAACAATGTGCCCTGGCCGCGTTAGTACGGACGCATCCGGATTATCGGCGAATTGAATAATTCAGTTCGCTGATGAAATCCAACGGGTTGTGCTTTCCGTTCCACGATCTCGCGCTTTGGCCGCGTTGTAGCTGTTGAAACAATTTGCGTAGCCAGAAAACTGTCGATCATTTATAACGATCATTTATAAATGGATACGTAAGGTCTCGATCAGCAAAATCAATGCAAGAATCGACTCTAGGAATTTTGTAGCCAATGTACAACGAGTAAAATCATCGACAGTCTGTGCAATTGGCAACGAAGGAATTGGCTGCCAACTAGTATCGTTCGATTGTCACGGAAGCTAATATATAGAAACGAATATAAATAGTCTAGACGAAAGAAAAATGTCGGTACCTCGTAAAAATTATTCAAAGTAAAGGTTGTACGTATCTATTTTAAGAGCCGAGAACGTTATCGTAATTATGTCGAGCCGTTGAAAATGATACTTCGTAAGAAAGAAAGAAAGAAAGAAAGAAAGAAAGAAAGAAAGAAAGATGAAGTAGCGAATCGCGTTCTCTTTGAAATTCGCGAGAATAGCCAGCTCGTGCCAGTACCTTTCATCATCGCCGTATTTAAATACACGGGAACGCGTGTGCCGAAAATTACGCGGATTGAAACTTGGATTCGTTTACGACACGTGTAAATGCACGTGTCTCTGCATACACGTGAAATAGCAACTTGTAACACGTACACACGTTTCCAACCCTTGGTTACTTTTATATTAGCCGAGAGTGAGCGCACGCTTTTATCAGCTTATCTTTAAAAGCGACGGTAAACATTTGAATTATTATGACCTTCGGCTGGCGCTTTATTTCTCTCGCTTCTCTTCTCTGCTTCCAACGTCTTTGTGGTCTTCGTTTTAACAAAGGGGCGAATAGGGTGTGGAAAAGAGCGAACAGAGCGGAGGATCATTGGGCAGAGAGAAGAGAGAAGTCTTGGATATCAAAGTTTTAACGAATGAGCGATCGTTGCTCGAAGCAAGTGGAATAATCGATGAACGGCGTAATCGCAAAGAAACTAGAGAGGAAATTTTTCCCAGTTTACGTAGTTTTTGCAGGATTAGGAGGGTTGGAATTTTTGTTCGAGGACTCGGTCATAAAATAAATAGATTTGAATGTCGATCTTTGGTAATATAAAAGGCGAGGGGAAATTATCGAGGTAATCGCGATCAGTCGATAAGTTGCTAATTATATTCTCTATGGTTTCTCCGAAATAAAGTTTTTCGTACTTTTATCGAGCATAGTCCTCTAACTGTATCGCAACACTTGAGATAACACTCGAGTTGAGTGTGAAAAGTCAAGTATTTATATTGCTTTGTATGTGTTACGTCAACGCATATTATAACACGGAAAGCCTAAATTCTCTTCTTGCCGAGTCAATCAATAACTACTAAAGATAAAAATACACGGTCTAGTGCTCCGGATGTCTAAATATTTAAGTACCATTATAGCGTATTCAAAAATACCTTTAACGTGTTACGAACTATTAAAACTCTGTTCAAGTGCCATTTTTTCAATTAGTCTTATAAAAATGCGAATTCTAGTATCTCGCGATCTATTTCAAATTACATAGTTGCCCACTATGCAATTACATAGTTCAAGTTACATAGTATGCTTGTTATCCTCGGAAATCTTTCGTAAATTTTCTCTACAATTTGAAGCGCACAAAGGATGAAAACCTTGCCAGACGATCGGAAGCAAGGTTTGCTTTCACCGAGCAGAAAGGGAAAGGGCGAGGCTGTTTCCTTTGTTCAGGGCCCAGTTTCTGGCCCAGGGGCATACCACAGCCCGATTGGCCCTCGTGATTGCTCATTGTTCACCGACTCGGCCCACCTGTCTCGTTTCGTGGAATTTGCTTTCGTGGAACGGTGGTTTGAAAAAATTTCGGATCAACCTTGAACGTGGCGAAAGCGCTCGAGCCGATGTTCCATAGAGCGTTCCACGATTTATTTCGTCCTATTGCTACTACTACGCGTTTCATCGTCGTTATTTTTCTACGAATTTTTCATTAAACGTTTTGCTTCGTTTTTCTAGAAAAAAATCCTGACACTCGAACCTTCGATCAGTGTCGTCGAGTAAATCGTAATAGAAAATAGAAACGTACTACGATAATTCGCAGCCGGTGTTCCGAAAACGATTTTCACACCTAGACGTTCCCGCGTCAGTCTTTTATTTTCGAACCAAGTCCTGTCATCGACATTAGGAATTCTTGCCTCGAGGCTCTCGTTAATCTAACCAACTTTTTTCCGCCGTCGTTCAACTTCGCAACGTATCGCGAGGCAACACGACGTAAACGCTGTGTACCAAGACACAAAACTCAACGTATCAACTTCGTTCCTCCAAAACATGCCTCGTACACTCTTCGGAGAAAGTTGCCACCCTCGAGGCAACTCGCGCGCTTATCCAACGATTTCTTTCTACGAACTTTCGTCTCTGACCTCGAACTTCGATTCCTCTTGTTAGTTGTACTCGCGACAGCTAAAGTTAATGTACCTGGTCGTACGAAGAGGTAAGCGAATGCTACGATAGAAGCGATGGCGCGTCGCGATACCTCTTCCGATCGCTGTACTTCAAATTTCAATAATTTAACCGAAGCTGTCGTAGCACAAGTATTTATAACTATCTAATACCTATAAAAAACTATAAAAAATTGGCTATTATACGAATTGTTTCTTCTATCTGTGAGATAATTATTTCTTATCTGTAATAAATTATTTTCTATTATTCGATTATAACGATATACATTCGAACGATAATACAAATAATCGCTTCCACTTTTTTTTACAAGTATATACAGGTACCGGTACGATTTTTACGACTAATTTACCAAATGAATAATTTATCAAGGAATAGCGAACTTTTCAATCTGGCGTTTTGAGAAACGTTGATTATAAAAGCCAATTATAAAAGCCAAATTTCAACGACTGGACAATGTAGTTTCGAAAATATATCTCACGTTCGGTACCATATCTATCCTTCTTAAATAATATACAAATATGTCCCCATACAAACGTAGCCCCATATTTTAGCCGAATAAATTCTTATCCGAATAGGTTAGCCGATTAAATTTGCATTCGGGTAAATTGTTACGCGAATAATTTCTTATTTCAGTAAATTCTTATTCGGATAAATACTCGTTCGATTGGATATTTATTCGTCAATGGCGAATAAAATTTTGTTCGACGCTGATACCAATTGATCGCGGGAGTCAACCTTATCAGATACGATAAATGCAATAAATAGGAAAATAATATGGCAATATTAGGTGTACTTGAAATTTGAACAACTTATCCGAAGTTATCGTAAGGCACCTATAACTGCCCGATACCAGCCGAGAGATAACTGGAGAGTTAACTTTTGGTCGTGTCGTGACTTTGGCGTTTCTTGGTCTCGGTTCACCGGCTTTGTCGATCACTCGGCCAACGGAGGAAAGAAAACGCGGACACTCTGTCTGAGCAGCCATATACAGGCCCGAATGGAAAAGTGAAAGTGTGTTGCTGGGTCAAGTGTGCCGCGAATCCTTGCGTAACACGTCCACTGGTAACCTTATTCCTCCGATAATCCGCGATTTCTAACGCTACGCCGCGTCCACGCCTCTCGGTTCAGGAAGAAGGATTTTATAGTTTCCAGTTCCTCTGTTCATCGGTGAAAATTGATCGGTTGCCAGGTGTCCAGTATTGCTCTTAAGAGCAATTCTTTTCTTTCTCCTGAACTTGTGGATCGGCGGAGTTGTTTGGTCGACCGCGGTCGGACATGGGTTTTCTTTCGAATCTAAAGACAGATTAGAGAGTTTCTTAGAAGCGCTTTTTCTTTCGCTTCGTTGCTTCGCTTCGTTGCTTCGCTTCGTTGTTATTACGTTGTCACTCTCACTTTATTCCGTTATATATCTGTTAATAACTGTTGTCGTTGACAATCAGTGAGAATCTGTCGCCGCCGTAGACGTAGGGGTTAAGTTTCAATAGTGGAATAACAGAGCGTCGTAAAATCGTGCGATTTCGGCTCGAGTAGTTGGAAACGCGTATGCGGTGTAAACGAATTTCGGCAATTTCCGATTTCGTCAGTGAAATACCGTGGAGGAACGTAAAGCCGCGTGATTATTTATTTTGCCGTTTACCGCGAAAACAGCTGGCGATCTGTTCTTAATTCTACTCCTATCTTTACCTTCCTCGCGTTTCCGATAGATCTTTCGACCAAGAGAACAGTCTCTTTTTCCTCCGAAACTCTTATTTTAAATCGCTTCGAACGTAGCGGAAAATATTTTCAGTCGACGTGTTGTTCTAGGAAAATTCTTATCGAACGTTTGCTGGAAGCGGAGGTTACGCAACTTGTTTGCACTATGTCATTTCCGAAACTGTTATTTTCGAAGACTTCACCAACGGAAATATTTCAGTGTTATTTCGCGTAATTGGTTTTGCAATGTATTCTTCGATAATATTAATCTAACATTGCGTTTCTGCGAACCTTCGATTCGAACTTCAAGCATCGAGTCGTTCATTGTCCAAATAGCGATCAAAAGAACTGTCGGCTTGTTTTAATAAATACAGCGGTGTGCAAATACTTTTCGTAGCTACTGCAGCTTTCGAATCTCGCAAAGGAACGAGTTGTTGATGGAAACACGTCGAAGCAAAACTATGATCGATATCTCGTTAAGTTGTATATTTGTAGGCGTTTGGCCGCGTTTGTAGTCGTTTCGGCTCGTATAACGCGGTGGTTGTTTAGTCGAGAGCCATCCTCCTATCCTTGATTCCGCATGTTCCAATGTTTTAGTCAAATGCTTTGTCGATGACGTTTCAGAGAAGGTGCTCGATAATTGGAGTATTTCAAGTATCTACAATTATTCAGTTGACTTCTGCGATTCGAAATAAAATTACGTATCTTTTCATTTATTTCGTAGAAGAAGAAGTTTAACGAAACTCGAGTTGAAAGTTCGTTACAACGTTCGTTCTCGATTTTTGTGTATGAAAATAGAATATCTTAATAGTCTTTAAATCGTCCAATCTTGCCACAGAATCGCAGAAACGAAGCAAACGCGAACCAACCACGAACCAATCTGTCGCTCACCGCGAAAAAAATCTTCGATTTCATTCTATTCCACGTAATTAGAGAAGAATATCTCTTTGATTTCATTGAAAGAATTCCAGCAATTTCCGCGTGTTTTACGACGAATGCAACGGTAAATGATTCTCTGATGACGCCATGAAAACAGAGTTACGCGGCGTTGAAAAATAACCACAGCGAACGAGAAGGAATAAGTATCACTTTGTAATTTTCTTCTTTGATCGTAATCTCGTTATCCTGGCGACAAAAAATATCGAAAAAAAGATTTGCATTATTATATATGTAAACTCGTTTCAGTAGATTTCAATCACGGAGTAGTATGTTTTTGCAGTTTTCCGTATAATTATTTTGTTTACTAGTTTATTACGACATGTTACGCAAGTACCGTTGCCGATACGTGATAGTATTTGTACGGAAGAAATGTTTTCATAAATGTTGCTATATTTCGGGTAAAATTTGTATTTTTTCGAATGTCAAACGCTCGAAAGCGATATTTTACTTTTATTTGTTCGATAATTACTTGGAGACACCAAAACGTTACGTGCTCGCAAGCTCGCTAAACGAAGTTCTAAGAATTTCGCTGATAAATTTCACCGATTCGTTAATTTTTATTTCTCCCGATTGTCGTAACTCGTCCCACTATTTACACAGGAATTAATAAAATTAATTGCCGCTATGATATCTCCGAGTTGGGTATTCTGCTGGCGATTTGTCGACGCGCGTGTCACTTTAATTATCGTTATTACCCCCCTGCGACCACGATATCCGAGTGCCTTGATGCGTTCTGATTCGCAAGGATCTTCACGGTGAGATTAATCAACATCGCAAATTGAAACGGGTAAAACGAAAGTTGGATGTTCCGTTTCGAGAGCTCGATGGAACCCGTGTGTTCCGTCGAGTAACGCGTTATTTCGAGGTCAATGTTAAATTTCCTTATTTTCGTTTTACGTTAAAATTGCCGAAGGTAATCTAACGTAATCACTTTAATTGCATCGATAATTATTATCGTAAGCGTGTTACGTACACGTAATATGTAAAACGATCGCGCTTGAACGACGAATGGAAAGTTATAATGGCGTCGGTCGCTAAGTTTGCTAAGTCTGCTAAATGTGTTTCGTCGAGTAAATGATTCTTACGATCTTAAGAGATCGGACAACTAACGTTACGATTCGATAATTGTCGATTTAATATTAATTTAATGTCGAGGGAAGAATTGACAAGTGAAATTACTCATTGCGGTATAAAATGATTTAAGCTCTGATTAATCGCAGCTGCGAAAGTCAAAATCTCGATTATCGTAGTAATAATCGTTATCGTGCAATTTGGAAGATTATACGACGATAGAAAAGTGAGGAATTTCATATTCCTTTCTCCGTTTCTTTCAGATTATCATCTGTTCAGAGGTTTCAGCAACTTTCTCATAGAAATATTTGTGGTTGCTCGGGAAAGTGTGAAAAGTATATCGAGTATCGATGTTGCGGGCAACATCGAACGTAAAAAGGTTGTTTAATTTTTGAAGAAGGGAAAACGTTGGTGTCGACCAACCAAGTAGGACAGTGTATGTATTATTTATATGAAAACAATCAAAACGGTATTTATGTGGTATTGCGTGAAAAGATTTCCTCGTGGACGCGGCACCAAAGGAGAACTCGTGCGATCGAAGAAAGTGAAAAACATCATCGACAATGACTTGGTCGCTATCGCGGTCGCCGGAAGTTGAGAACCTCGATATAACGTATGCATTATGCGTCAGCGTCGGGCCTGTCTGCAGAATGCAGTCGCGTTCGATCGAAAATATTTTCCTGGGTACATCGGAATTCTTTGTACGTGGCACGGAAGTTCCCTTAAAGATCTCTCCCCCATCGGACGTGACCTTGTGCACCGTAAAATAACCGCGTTGGTTCGTCGATTGGAAAACGTGCCGGATCCTTCGAATCTTCCTAGGCAAATATCATCGTTCGCGCGTGCTGTTCGATGCCACCTTTCGCGATCGAGACCACTGTAGGACAATCTTCGACGCATCGTCGACTGCGAGCGAAGGAAACGTTCGGTTTCAGGTTTGCCCCGAAGAAGCGGGCTGACCGCGTTCCACGTTCCAAACGTCGCAATGAGTTACAGCGTATCGTACTAATAACACGATCGTGAGCCGAGAACAATCACAAGTATGTTGAACAGCATTGACCATAGAAACTTGGAAACGTTTCGTATAGCACACGCAATATTTGTAGAAGGTTCTCTACGAGTCGAATGCTTTTGCCAGTTACTGCCATTCCCGGGAGCTATCGAGTTACGTAAAAGCAGACACGTTATTCATCCACCATTCCATCCCAGCACGCAACACGCCTCTTCTCTTTCGCGCGTCATTTAATCGCGCTGAAAACACCTTTTCCCAATGAAATTCTTCGAACGCCTCAACCTTGACCCTGATGATGGTTTCAGCGAAAATTCGATGACGAAATTCGTGCGTCCCGCTATCCTCGCGTGCGTTCCACGCGCCTTTTCCCGTACAACATCCCGTGTCAATTGCGTTCTTCGAGTATCTCGAGCCACGTGACACGCCTTGACGACCTTGTGCGATATTCGAGCTGCAGACCAAAAGTAGCTAACTCCGCCTTTTGAAATTTTATTGCCACGACACTTTGACCGATTATATCGCGCGTATAACTTTATCCATTTTCTCTACTTTTTGTAGTTTAATAACCGTACAACTGCGAGTTCGCAAACTGTTTACTTAAATACGAAACTCGAATCTGTAAAAATATCTAGAACTTGGAATTCTATATTGTAAAAATATCATAGCAAAGAGGTTGTTAACCAGCGTGCAAATTGGTCGAGAGGTAGGTGGACAAATAATTTCAGAACACGAAATGACCGTAACAATATGTAACAGTACGCGAGCTTTCCACGCGAAACTTTCATTTAATTCAGGCTACAATCGGAACACGCCCGAAAATAAACGTATCACGTTCGTAAATTGGCCTGTGCCCGCTAGCACGCGCGTTAACCGAGTGACACACTGTTTGGGGACACAGGTGAGACCATTTTCGCGTATCCGGTCATCGGACGGTCATATCCGGACCGCGTCGCTTCGGTAAATAGATCGATTCTCCGCCGTCACGATTCTTCGCGTGATCGTGTCGCTTCTGTATACCCAGCGTGAAGAAAGATACGAGTTAGCACGACGAACGAATAGCTTTAGGGTGGCGTTGACGAAGCGACGCTTTTTGAAGAAAGTGGACGCGAGTAGTAATTTATAGCGGTGAAATAGAGACCATAAGGGAGGGTCGTAAGGAATTAAATTTCCAACATTTTACCGGGGCACGATTTTAGAATTCTATTATACCGTCAACCAATCCCGGAAGCGCCTGAGTGAATTCTTAGAAAGAAAAATA
Organism: Bombus impatiens; assembly: GCF_000188095.3. Taxonomy (NCBI): domain Eukaryota; kingdom Metazoa; phylum Arthropoda; class Insecta; order Hymenoptera; family Apidae; genus Bombus; species Bombus impatiens. Next base: position 406,008 of record NT_177056.1, read on the forward strand.
AAAAGAAAGCAATTTATGAGACTTAAGCCCGATCGTCGAGAATGAAACATCGCGATATACCTATATAATTGTAAGCAAAATTTCAAAATGCCGTAAATGCCAGAATTAATCCCTTCGAGCTGTTCGCGTCAGAGATACCGAAGCAACGGTACGAAAAAATCCGAATATACGAATTATATCTAATTACGAGAGAATCCCCAGTCGCAGCCCAAAAAACATGCATGGTTCGCTGTTTGCCACATGTTAGCTTCGCATCCTACACACATACACACTCGCCCTCGGGTGGGCTTTCATCCGGGGCGCCACAGTTTTCGACATAATTGCGCGCACTAGCGACGCAAACAATAATCCCTGCTCGCGCAAGGGAGGGCTCGTGTAGTAACAAACAAAGCGGTCGAGTGGCCCAGGTAGCAAAAGCATTCGCGCAACGCCAGTGGAAAGCCAGCCAGAGGGGGAAGGATGGTTTCGAGAGGGATGGAAACGAGGGTGACGCGAAGGGCAGGTACACGAATTTACATGCAGCCGCGTTGGCTCGGCTTTAATAATTCAGAGGGTCGACTGACCAACGGTCGACAGCGACTCTGCGGTCGCAGTACTATGCTGCTGACACGGCGAGAGGAGGAGACGGTAACTGGCTAGCCTCTTGGGCGATTGGTGTTTACGATTGAGAGGTGAAAAGTATGCTGGCTAATATACGCGTGTATCTGTGCGTAACTGTTCTTTCGTCGTACGCAGACTGCAACTTTTGGAAAAGTTGCGGTGGAACTGAATAGTTTTAATAGTTCGCCAATGTTCTTCGCTACCTGTTTTTTAACTGAGCGTTAATTGAAATTTCGTTGGAATAAATGAAGTTCTACTTTACGACTTGATAGCCTGTAGGAGAGCTTTTGAGTCCAAAATCCGGTCCGTCTCACATAATCTTGGTTCTACGTAATACATATCGTAGAGCAAGGGTAAGAGTATTAACGTCCAGCCTGGACGATCTCCGCTTTTGATGGCTAAGAACGCTAGAGGTTACTCGTAGGAAGCGTTGGGAAATCTCGCTTGGACATAGGGATTGATAAAAGTGATCGAAAGTGACTTTCTATAGATACGCTGCGAAATGTTACGAATTGTTTTGCGTTAAACAGAGAAACAGAAAATCCTGAACTGCAGCGGATAGAACGCGATGAAAGCGGCCTGTGAGCGATACTAGCGCCACGCGTTCGTTACTAGCGCGGAACACCGATAAGCCCCAGTCCATTTAATTTCATCGGCGCCCGGAACGTTTTCGGATTTAATGAAATTAATACCGGCGGAGTCGGGGCGCGATTAATTCATGTGAAACGCAACCGCCGCGCCTACCTACCTGGCAACGGGAGAGCCGTCGACCACAAAGCTAGGAAACGGGCTCTGCACAAAACCGCGTAATAAACCGTCAGTGGTACGCAAACGTCTTCCATGGAGATAGAAGTGGCGAGGTCGGTCCATTAAGCTTCCCGGTGCTGTTTCCGCTATATACCTGCGTTCGTTCTGCATTTTGCTCCTCACCTGGAATTTTTTCAGCCTTCAGGCTAGACCAAGGGTTCTGTCAATGGCGCAAGAGAGAGATAAAGAGAGAGAGAGAGAGGGTGAGAGAGAAAGAAGGGAGGGTATCCGTGGTCTTATTCGTTTTTTTAACCCTGCTGCGTTCTTTCGATCATTTTCGAGGCAATTATATGTTTCTGACGTTTGAAAAGACTACAAACAAACGTTAAAACGAAAGCAACATGGAAATGTAAAAATTCTGAGCTCGTACCAGGACATGCCTATTTTTTACATTTCGTAATCTTTAAAATTACTACGATAAATGGTATTGGTGTGAACTAATACAGAAGAGATAAACGAGTAAGCGTATCCTTTTATTTGTTTATCTATCGAATACTCGTCGCTAGTGTCGTGTGTAATATTCATTAGCTGAATTGAAGCGATAACTATAGAAGAAAGCACCGTTAGATAGTTCACGCAGCTATGATGAATGACTTTACACACTAGCACATACGTATCGGTTGGACGACGAAGCTTGACCCGAAGACTAATCAGTCATTTCCTTCGTTGGAAAGAACCGACCGAAATATATCATTGGATATAACTGTTCCGTTCGACAAGAGGCTTCACGAATGACGTGTCCATCGCTATCGTGCTGTAACCGCCGCTTTATTGCCTACTAAATATTATACGTATCGTCTATCGAACTATCGGCTTAAATAGCGAACATTGATTTTGTATGATGTACGAGTAGGCAAAAGTTGATGGAAATTCCAAGCTTAACAAACGATAATCGTAGCCACGGTAAAGATCGCGCCACAAACAACAAACCTAATCCGAGGAGAAATCTGGGAATAAAGGCCTGTAGCAGAAAGAGCGAAACTGGGCTGGTCGCGTTCCAATCGGAAGAATCTCCAGCAAATTGGCACGCAACACGCGAAGCAACAACAATGGTTAAAGCTCGGTGAACGATGTTGCTAGAGAATTTCACGCGGAAGAATGGGCGCAGGGTGGGCTGGTCGATCCACCAAGAATAGGTTTTTACGGCTAACATTCGCGGCCCGCC